>NW_020175402.1:6753670-6774108 GCF_003031525.2 Neophocaena asiaeorientalis asiaeorientalis
ATAGGTACTCAAAAATGTATTATTATTTTAATAAATAATTATTTTAATTATTTGTTATTGTTTTTATTATTGATTTCAAAGATTTTAAAACACATTTTATCTGAAGTCCATGAGCAACTCCTGTGCTCATTTGCTCCTAACCTGAAGCCTTCATCTGGCCACCCAAGCTCTGGGTGACTGGGGTTGTCGGGAGGGGCATTGCCCGTTCTGGTTGCCCTGAGGGGGCCTGGGATAGCTGACAAGACCCAGCCTAGGATCTGGGGTTGCTTAGGGTCTCTGGGGCTTTAGGAACAGGGCAGGGTCACCCCGCAATTTATTTGTCTTCAAACAGCAGCCGGGTTGTAAGCAGATTGCGGATAATTATCCCCAATTTATGAATGGGGAGACCCTCTAGGCCCATAAAGGAGTTGTGTCCTCCCTAGGGTCACATAGCAAAGATGGGTTTAAACGGAAGACACTGGTGTCTAAGCTGTACTTCCTTCCTTACTTGGGGACTGGGAGGACAGGGTCACCCTGGTCAGGAGGGTGGGGCAGTTCCCTGGGAGGTGTGTGCAGCTTCTGGGAGAGGAGGGCAGAGGGGGCCTGAGCAAGTGAGGGGCTGCTCCCTGGGGTCTTACCACACCGTCTTCTCCTGTTCCAGGGTTACCACAGGTCAAACCACTTCATAGCCACTCAAGGTACCTGGCAACCACCCCCCCCTCCATGTGCCCCTCAGTGTGCCTGCCTTCCTGCCTTCCCTGCTTATCTGCCTGCCTCCCATCTGTCTCTCTGTCTGTCTGAGCCCCGCTCTCTGACTGGGTGTCTGGAATCTGGCCATCCGTCTCCGCCCCCTCTTTGTGTTTTTGTTTCCCTGATGTGCACCATCCATTTGTAGCTCCTGGTCCAGCTGTCTGTCTGCATGCAAAAGGGCCAGCCAGACTCGGTCCTCACGGGTGTGGACTGTGCCTCTTGGTCTGGGGGCCGCCTGGGTCCCTCTGGCTGAGTCTTCCCGCCCAGCTGTCCATCTGTCCATCCCGCCTGGAGACTTGTGCCGTGGCCCTCTAGCTCTGCTTCTTGGGTTGCGCTCAGGATGAGGGGTGTCTCCAGGCAGGCCCTCCCTGATAATGCCCACCCCCAGGGCCCAACAGGCATGAGTTGGCAGTTGGTGGGGTGTGTGTGGGGTGAGCACGAAGCCCCCATTTGGGGCTCGGGAGTCTCCTGGCCTGGGGTGGTGGTGCGGGGCAGCCGTGTGCTGGGCCTGGGTGGAGACCTGGCCTCAGGGAAAAGCATCCTCTGTGCCCCCAGGGCCGAAGCCCGAGATGGTCTACGACTTCTGGCGCATGGTGTGGCAGGAGCACTGTTCCAGCATTGTCATGATCACCAAGCTGGTGGAGGTGGGCAGGGTAAGTGGGGCGGTGGGGGACGGGTGTGGTGGGCCAGGGGGCAGTGAAGAGCCCGCTGAACCTGCCGCGTGGGGACTCCAGGTAAAATGCTCGCGGTACTGGCCAGAGGACTCGGACATGTACGGGGACATCAAGATCACGCTGGTGAAGACGGAGATCCTAGCGGAGTATGTTGTGCGCAGCTTTGCCCTGGAGCGGGTGAGTCTCCTGTCGTCACGGGGCCCTTCCCAGGCTGCCTGCGAGGTGGGGCAGAGCCCACCTCCCCCAGCCCAGGAGTGGAGGGTGGGAAGGGCCCCGCTGCCTGCCCAGCAAGGCAGCTACTCGGTAACTGCTGAGAGCACCGTGGACGGGTGGAAAGGTGGCCGTCTTTGCTGGCGACTCCGAGAGGAAGTCGAGGCGATGAGGATGATGCGGGTCGCAGCCCAGGTGCCGGTCCTGTTCTGTGCTAGGCTCTGTGCTAAGCCCGTTGCACATATTGTTTCAGCCCTGGAAAGCTCTGTGGGATTAGGCCTTTGCCCTTAGACCCATTTTATAGTTAAGGAAAGTGAGGCTCAGAGTGGTTACATCACTCATGAAAAGCCACAGGGTCAGGCATGACCAGATTTTCCTAATCATGGTCCCACTTGATCGTCTGTAAAATCCTCAGAAGAAAGATAGTTTTCCCCCTTTGAACTAAGACCCGGAGAGTCAAAATGATCTCCTAGGGCTGTTGTGTAATCCAGGCGGTAGAGGTGGGTGACTGCTAACGGAGGTTTGGCACCAGGAAGATCCCAGCCCAACTCCTGCATAATATCTGTCTCGTCTAACTTCGGGCAAGTGGTTTCTCCTCTTTCGAGCCTTAGTTTTCTCACCTGTACAATGAATCATTAATACCCACCTCTTGAGTCTCATTGGGGTGAACTGAGTTCTTGCGGTGAGATGCTCACCCCCGTGCCCGGCACACAGCAAGTGTCTGATAGACGCCAGCAGGGACTCTGACTGTTACTACTCTTGTCTCCCCAGAGAGGCTACTCTGCTCGCCACGAGGTCCGCCAGTTCCACTTCACGGCGTGGCCGGAGCACGGCGTCCCCTACCACGCCACGGGGCTGCTGGCTTTCATCCGGCGCGTGAAGGCCTCCACGCCCCCTGATGCTGGGCCCATTGTCATCCACTGCAGGTGGGGTGCCGGGAAGCCCAGGGAGAAGAGGGGAGGGGAATGGGGCTGTTGGAGGTCCCTAAACGAGATTGGACTTGGGTCCTTCCTGCTCAGAGACAGAGGACAGGGGAGAATGACCACCAGGGGCCCTTTGCACTTTGAGCTTTGGCTCTGGGGTTGGCACCCTTGTGTGCTCCCCAAGACCTGGGGAGGCCCTTCTCTCAGATGCCGAGGGGGCGCTGGAGACATGGAGGGCGTGAGGGGTTGGCGAGGCACCAGGCGGGACTGAGATCCACTTGCTTCCTTTGAGCAAGTGTGCCCCTGGAGCCCCCTTCTGGTCTGTACCCCCGTCCTCCCTTCCAGAGCAATCACTGTCCTGACTTCTAAACCTTAGATTCATTTTGCATGCTTTTGAACTTTGTATAAATGGAACCATACATCAGGTGCACTTTGGAATCTGACTTTCCCTTAACCTTACGTTTGTAAGGTTCATCCATATTGTATCCTGTTCCACTGGGTGAATAAACCACAATGTGTTTGTCCACTCTGCTATGGATAGGCATTTCCAGCTTTGAGCTATCGTGAATAGTGCTACTAAGGACATTCTATTGCATGTCTTTTGGCCGACACACACACACCTTCCAGGGAGGTCTGTACGTAGGAGTGGAATTGCTCTGTGTGAATGTTCAGCCTTGCTAGGTACTACAAACAGTTTTCCAAAGTCGTTGCACTAATTCAAGCCCCCAGCAGCGGTGTACGGGAGACACGGCGGCTGTGTGTCTCTGTGGCTGACACTTTGCTACTGCCATTTTCAAGCTTGAGATCTTGGTGTCATCTTTGTCCTCCCCCCTCCTCTCAACTCTGCTCAACCTGGTGCTGAATGTGAGGATCCCAGAATCGGGCCCGACCCAGCCCAGCTCTCAAGGAGCTCCCAGTTGGTGAGGGAGACAGCCACATAAACAATGACCACGGAGCAGGAAGGAAGGTTTTGATAAAAGTCCACCCAGATTGCTCTGGGAGGTCAAAAGCATGACATCTGCTGGAGGATCCACTGAGTATGTGAGTGGGTTTGAGTGCGTAGGGCTTTGAGGGATGTGCAGGAGATTTGGGGACATCCAGGAGACCAGAACATTCTTGGATTAATGTTCTCTGAGTAGCACCATTGTTCCTCTCCCCCAGTCACAGCTGCTAAGTTGGGCTGGTTTCACACCTGCATTCTCCCTACCCTTTCTTTCCTCTCCTTCCCCAAGGCCCAGCCCCCACTCTGTCCTCTATCACATTTCACCAGAACTCTTCCAAGCAGCCTTGTGTCTGGCTCCTCCTGTATCCCCCATCCCCTGTGTGGCGTAGATATGGCCAGGGGCCCCAGGCACCCTCTTCTCTTCTTCTGCTTGGTCCCGGGCTTCCTCCCCAAGGCCCTGACCTGGCCTGGGCCGCTCTCTCCCCAGCGCGGGCACTGGCCGCACAGGTTGCTACATCGTTCTGGATGTGATGCTGGACATGGCGGAGTGTGAGGGGGTCGTGGACATTTACAACTGCGTGAAGACCCTCTGCTCCCGGCGCGTCAACATGATCCAGACTGAGGTGGGGTTGCAGCCCTCTCCCCGCTTCCCCTCCAGCAGGAGTGTCCCTCGTTCAGGAGCTTGAAGCCGGTGGAGTGTGTCAGAAGGGTGTCCTAGGATGTCCCCTTGTTATTTCCCATCCCTGAACTTGGCCGGCCAGCCTCTTAGGGTCTTCCCAAACTCAGCTCCACTGTGTTCAGTTGGGTGAGGTCAGACAGCACTGCGCCAAGGTCATAGGTTCTACAGTCAAGACATAATGCTTACTGGGTTTGTCTCCTCACTAGACGTGTGACCCTGGGCTGTCCCCTCACCTTCAGAGCTTCTCATAGGGTTATTATGGGGATGAAATATGAGATAAGTGAGCAAACATCCCTGAAGGTTGTTTCAGGTACAGTGGGTCCAACCTGTAGTAACAGGTGGTTGGACTCCACCTCAGAGCAACCCGGCCTCAAACATGAGCTTGCCTCCCCCCTCAACCCTAAAATCTCTAACTTCTGCTCCCCTCCTGGTTCCTCATATTCTCATCTCCTGCTCCAGGAGCAGTACATCTTTATCCATGATGCAATCCTGGAGGCCTGCCTGTGTGGGGAGACCACCATCCCTGTCAGCGAATTCAAGGCCACCTACAAGGAGATGATCCGCATTGACCCTCAGAGTAATTCCTCCCAGCTGCGGGAGGAGTTCCAGGTGGGGCATGAGTGTATGTGTATAGGTGTGGTTTATGAGTATGTGAGAGTGTGTGTGTGTGTGTGTGTGTGTGTGTGTGTAGTATTGGGAGGTCCTCAGTGCTGTAGGAGTCACCGAGGGCCAAGCAGGATGCACAGAGCTGGGTTACTAGGAAGGACTTAGAGACAGTGGAGGAGGTGGTGCATCCAAGAAATTAAGAGTCCAGGCTTTGAAGTCAGATAAACCTGGGTTCAGATCCTGGCTTACCTAGTTAAGAGCTGTGAATAACCTTGAACAAATCACTTGAACTCTCTAAACCACAGTTCTCTTACCCAGAAAAGAGATAGTTAATATTGTCCTTGCAGTCTTTGTAGTCATTAGGATTCTTTTGGTTGCAGGTGATAGAAGTCCAGCTCAGTGGCTCTTGTAACTGAAAAGTCTGAGGATGTGCAGCTTTAGTTATGGCTGGATCCAGGGGTTCAAATGATGATGCCAGGATTTAGTCTGTGTCCATTTTTGGTTCTGCTTTCTTCTGTTTTTGGCTTCATCCTCAGACCCACACTCTGGCCTCTCACGGTGTCAGGCTTACGTTATCTTTGCCGTCAGAAGACTCTGGAAGAGGGCAGTTCATGCTCCCAACAGCCCCAATAAAAGTCCCAACCAGACTCTCATGTGCCCATTTCTGAGCTGATCACTGGGACCAGAGAGATGGAGCGCACTGATCGGCCTAGGCCTGGTTCTCGGGGCAGGGCCAGTCTCACCATGTCACATGACTGAGGTGGGAGAAGGCTGGTTCGCCAGAGAAGTTTGAGCATGGTCACTGGGTACGGAGAGACCCCAGATGTCCTTTCTACTCCAAGGTTCCCGTGAGGGTTCGGTGGTACGTGCCGGGTGCCTGGCACTCTAGGATGGCCATAGAGTGATGTCACAGGAAATGTTCTCTGTGATTCCTAGAGAAGGATGTTGAGCCCTGAGGACCATGAGAGACTGGGTTCCCTGATAGGGAGCCCCAAGAACAAGAGAAGAAATGGAGACCCGGTGAATCAGGATGCATGAGGCATGAAGGCAGGAGGGTAGGGGAGGTGACCCAGAGTCCCTGGCTTGCTATTGTGCCAGGTGTCCCTTGACAGGGCCATGATGGAGGAAGGTGACCACCTGTGTCAGTCCCTGGAGTCTGCTTTGTGGAAGATATGGGGTTTCAGGACTTAGCTCCTTGCAAGCACCTGGTAATGATCCTCATGGCGCCATCTGTGTATTGAAAGCTGTGCCTGTGCCAGGCTTGATATTATCTCACTTATCCTCCCAGCAGCCCCGTGAGGTAGGCATATTATTATCCCATTTTACAGTTGAGGGAAAATGAGGCTGAGAGATACAGTAGCTTGTCTAAAGTTACATAGGTGCTGAGGAGGCAGACTCCAGTCCCCAGAGCTCTGTCCAGGCCCTGGCATCCTGGAGACAGGGAGCCTGTATCCCTCCCTCTCTCCCTTCCCTCTGGACCTCAGTTTCTCCATCCATTAAATGGGCCTAATAACCCAGCCCCATCTCCTTCATGGGGCTGGGAGGAGGCCCCCCAAACACAGGAGTCACCTCCCTTTCCTCTCCCCACCCCTTGTAGACGCTGAACTCGGTCACGCCGCCGCTGGATGTGGAGGAGTGCAGCATCGCTCTGTTGCCCCGGAACCGGGACAAGAACCGCAGCATGGACGTCCTGCCACCAGACCGCTGCCTGCCCTTCCTCATCTCCACCGACGGGGACCCCAACAACTACATCAACGCAGCCCTGACAGATGTGAGTGCACGGGGGTGCCCACGGGGGTGGGGTGGGCTCTGGGACTCTCCCACCCAGCAGCATCTGGGAAGGTCCAGGAGCCAGGGGGGCAGAGCTGAGGGCTCTGATTAGGGGGACCCTCTGCCTTTTTTGGGACCAGGCCCATTGTGTGGTCCTCCTTCCCCCAAGGGTCTTTCATTCAGGGCACTTAAGCCAGTGTCCCCCTTCAGGTATTACCGCTGGCCTGAATAGAAGTCTGGGTGGTGGAGTTCAGACAGGGCTGTCTCCAGGTTCAGGCCCAGCAGAGCCTGGGGTAGGATGAGTGATTCGAGGGCTTTGACTGGGGAGGCTGGGAGGGTTTGGGGTTGGGACTTGAGATTTGATGTCTGGAGCCAGGGGAGCTTGTCTTGGGGTGGTCGAGCTAGAGCCTGCCCAGGACCTGGCCTGGAGTAGTGACTTGTTCCCTGGGCCCAGCCTGGCCATGGTCTGAGGGCTCAGGAGCTGTTTAGGAGCCCCTTCCCTTGCTCCCAGCTCAGGGGGCTCCACCGCCTTTACTGGGCATTGCAAGCAGAGCAGGGGCTTTAGGGTCCAGTGAATAACTCCCAGGTGCTGCTACCTGAGGGGGATGAGTCTGGGAGTGTCCCCTCACTCCTTCCCCAACTGGACCCAGTTGAGAGAGAGGTGTAGAGGCCAGACAGGTGGAGGTAAAATGTTACCGTTTTAAGAAAGCCAGTGGCACTGGAGAATGTGACTTCAGTGATGTGGCTAAGTGGACTGGCTGCTCCTTCACCCCTCAGGCAGGCAGACCGGTCCTCCCGGCCACAGCTGTCCAGCCACAGCCCCACTCATGCCCCCTACATCAGGGATAGGCCTTTCCTGCGGCAGGGAGCAGCAGCCGTTGAATGCACACCTTCTGAGGACAGGACGGGCTGGCCTGGAAAAAGCAGGGAAGGGGCCGAGCTCAGCGCGCTCGGTCCTCATCCCAAACTTGCCCATGGGAGGAGTGCGTGAAGGTGGGCCGAGGCCAGGTGTGTCGCCACTGGACGTCCCTCCACGTGGAAATGAGAGCTGAGGGGAGGGAGGTTCCCCTACAGCAGGGACGAGGGAGATGGGCCTTTCTTGGCCCAGTTCCTGGCCAGGGCCCCTTGGCACGCAGGTGCAGGGGACAGTGGGGTTTCTCTAAGGAGGGAAAGCTCCCACACTTGCTTCCCAGGGGCTTCCTGGAGCGAGCTGAAGGCAAGTGGGGGAGTGGCCCCAGCCACTGCAGGGAGTGAAGGGAGAGGGGGCCGGGGCCCTGGAGAGGAGGCAGAGGGTGCTGGCGAGCTTTGGATGGGATCGTAGGAATCTGTGGCCTCCCTCTCAGCTTGCTCTTTGGCCTCAGCGTGCCCATCTGCACATGCGGGGATGGAAAGGAGGCTCTGTGAGGTCCTGAGAGTCTCTGAGCTGGAGAGGGTCACGCTGGCTCCCTGGCCTTGGATGGGAATGGGCGAGTAAGGTGGCGAAGCTTCCCTGGGGCCATGATATCTCACACACTTGATCCCAGCCATGCAAAGCCTTTTTGCCTCATGAACCATGAGTCCCAGGAGCCAGGAGGCCCTGATGCTTGGGTTGTAGTGAGCTAATCTCGGGGCCAACTGGGGTCTGTTGCGGGTGGTTAAGTCTGCAGGGAGCTCCACTGGGTGCCCAGGCCTGAGGTTTGGAGCCTGGCTGGACCTGGCCTTCAGGAGCTGGCAATCAGGGAGCCTTCAGTGAGCCCTGGGGAGGGGGTCGGAAGAGAAGAGCATCAGGAGAGGAAGGGGGACATGGCACAGGTGGGTCAAGGCAGGGCACCAGGATGAGACTTGGGGCTGGGGCACTGAAAGGGGGGAAGGCTGGTGCCAGCCCACCTGGAGGGGCAAGGTTGGGAGCAGGGAACAGAGTCAGTACCGGTCACTGGTCTGGGGTCCTGGGTTGGGGTGTCAGACCTTTGATCCGTGGAGTTGGAAGGGACCTAGCTATTTATTTATTCAAAAATATTTATTGAACCCCTACAAAGTTCTGGGCACAGGCCACACCCTGAAATCTCTGCCCTCCTGAACCTTGTATTTGGGGAATGGGTTGAGACAGTCAACAAACAAATATGCAATGGAATGTCAGTCGCTGGTGATTTCTACAAAAAACAACCAGGCAGAAGAAGTATTTAATGTGGGTCTTGGGGTACGTGTGTGGCAATTTTTAATGAGTTCGTAAGGAGGGCCACTTTGAAGAGGTGAAGTTAAGCAAAGACCAGAAAGAAGTGAGGGAGAGAGCCATGTATACACTTGGGAAATTTGTTCCTGGCAACAGGAATAGCAGGTGCAAAGGCACTGAGGCAGGGAGCAAGCTTGGCCAGCCTCTGCCTACCATGCCCAAGCTCCCATTGCCACCCATTGGGAACCTTTTGCCCTTTAGCTCCTGGGGGCCATGGGCTTGGGCATTAGAGGTCTGGGGGCTCACCCCATCAACTCAGGCCTCAGTTGCTGGCCAGCCTCCAAATTGGGCCCTTGGAGGCAGCCTGGTCCTTTGGGGGCAGAGCTGTGGTGGGCAGGGCAGGAGGACAGTCTGTTGCAGAGGCTTGGCAATGTCGGGGCACTGAGTTCTGGTTTCCCTGCAGAGCTACACGCGGAGTGCAGCCTTCATCGTGACCCTGCACCCGCTGCAGAGCACCACGCCTGACTTCTGGCGGCTGGTCTACGACTACGGGTGCACCTCCATCGTCATGCTCAACCAGCTGCACCAGTCCAACTCCGCCTGGGTGAGGGCCCTGCTGGCCGGGCAGGCTGGCTACCTGCAGCCTAGGACCTCAGTGTATTCAAGGGCACATCTCAAAAGTCAGTGGTTGGAACCCAGCTCTGCCACCTACTTGCTGAGTAGGGACCTTAGATGTGTCCTACTTCCTCCCAGAGCCTCAGTTTCCTTGTCTGTAAAACGAGGCTCAGACTAGAGAAAAATAGCTGTTCTTTATGGAGCATCTGATGTATGCCAGGGACTCTGCTTTGCGCTTATGGGCTTCAGGTGAGAAAATTAAGACCCAGAGAGGTGAAGTGACTTCTCCAAGGTCACATAGCTGGGCAGTGGCAGAGCTGTGCCCCCTACCCTGGGCTGCCTCCTCCCAGAGCCTCTGCTTTTTCAGTCACTCAACGAAACTGCTCATGATGGGGGCCTTTGAGGCAGAGTAAAATTCCAGCCTCCTTACCTTCCGACTGTTTGATCTAGGGTAAGTTAATCTACCTCTCTGAGCCTCAGCTTCCTTCTCTGTGAAATGGGGACTATCACAGCACCTGTTCTCTCAGGGGTTATTGTCAGGACCATGTAGGATGTATGCTTAGCACTGTGTCATGCCCGGCACATGGCAGGTGCTCAGGACATGGCAGGGATGAAGATGATGAGGGTGACAGTCGCTTCTGAGGTTGGTCCAGACACTGGTCAGTGATTTCAGCCTAGGGGCAGCTACCCTCATTTCCTTTCAGGGCTCCCAAAGCTGGAACTCCTGGGAGGTACAGACGCCCAGCCTTCCACCCTGCATGACCATCTTCTCTAGATCTCTGGGCCCCCGCTCTCCCCAGGTCCCCATCCCAGGAGGCCCAGGAAGATTTGCTGTAAAATGAGCATGACAGCCTCTTAATGGCTGCCTGGGGAAGATGGTTAACTGGGTTCTTTGCAAGTGAGGCGCTTGGTATAAATGACCTAGAACTGCAGGGTAATGGGCTCCAGCACCTGGACAGGGAATCCCATGTGGCAAGGACCTGCCCTTGCTCAGATGGAGGCGAGGGACCCATAGGGAGTCTCACACAGATGTCATTCACTAGTCACCCATTTGCTCATTCATTCAACCACCTTTCCTCACGGGCCACTCCCTGTCAGCCTGGTGGGGAGACAGAACACACGACCCCTCCCAGATCTCACGGTCCAGGGGTAAGCAGGTACAGAAACTGATCATGACAGCAGAGGGAGAGGGCTATCATGGAGCTGGCACAGGGACACACAAGAGCCTGGGGGGATGATTGATCAGGGAGGGCTTCCTGGAGGAGGTGATATCTGAGCTGAGATGTGTAGGAAGGGTAGAGTTCACTAGGTGAAGAGGTGGGAGATGAGTGATCCATGGAGAGGGAGCAGCACGTGTAAAGGCCTGAATGCAAGGAGTTGCCAGGCCCCAGGCAAAGGAGGACGGTAGTGTCCTCTCTTCGTGGTCAGAGAGGGAGGCAGATGGAGCATGGTGTTGTCTGGGAGGAGCCTAGGGACCATTTCACAGATGGAGAAACTGGGGCCCAGAGAAAGGAAGAGCCTTGCTAGAAGGCTGCTAGAAGCTGGGGCCTTGGACCAGCTGCCCAGAGAACCCGCGTATGTACGTGTGTGTGGGCTGCTTCTCCTGTGTCCCTCCACTGTCTTGAGTCTGTGGCCTGGAAGGGGTACATTTAGGACCCTGACTGCATGGAGGGATCTTGGGGCAGGAGTCGGGGTGCTGAGCTGTGTTGCAGCACAGGGACACCTCACGTCTGTGAGCTGATGCTGGAGGGCCGAGGCAGCAAGAGAGAGGGCCGTGGGGCAGGGGTGCTGGCGTGGGTGGGGGTGATCTGAGGCCTGTCCCTGGAAGAAGGCAACTTCGTGTAGATGTGTGTGCTGGTGAGTGTGTTGGGTGTAGCTGTCTCGTGGCACGGCAGTGAGTGTCCGTGTACCACTATAAAGGGTTTGCCTTGGCTGACCTGAGTGTGTCAGTACAAACGCACTGGGGCGGGCGTGCACTACGGTCTGATGGGTGAGCGGTGGGATGTGGGGGGAACTGAAGGTGAGTCTGGAGTGAATGGTGGGCCCCGGACAAGCGTGCAAGTCTGGGGGTGGGCGTGGGCGGCAGCTGCCCAGCCGGCTCAGCTCAGCTCCGCTCCGCCCCCTCTGCCCACGCTCCCAGCCATGCCTGCAGTACTGGCCTGAGCCTGGCCGGCAGCAGTATGGCCTCATGGAGGTGGAGTTCGTGTCAGGCGCAGCGGACGAGGACTTGGTGACCCGCGTTTTCCGGGTGCAGAACATCTCTCGGGTGAGTGATCTGGGAGCTCCAGGATGAGAACCTTGGTGGGGGCTGAGTGGCTTTGAATGACCCTCTTGAGGTCCCCAGGGGGCCGTGCAACCCTTGGCACTCATGTCCCCTGGCTGATTGCCCGCACCTCCAGCTGCAGGAGGGGCACCTGCTGGTGCGACACTTCCAGTTCCTGCGCTGGTCTGCGTACCGGGACACGCCGGACTCCAAGAAGGCCTTCCTGCGCCTGTTGGCCGAGCTGGACAAGTGGCAGGCAGAGAGTGGGGACGGACGCACCATCGTACACTGCCTGTGAGTGCCGGCCCTCCCTTGGCTGGGAGGGGGGGTCAGGGCCCCACGGGACCGGGGCAGAGGCCAGTGTGAGAGAGGGCCTCGGGGCTGTGGCACCCAAACCCTGAGCTCCCAGGCAGCGCGGCCTGGACTCTGCCCAGCCAGGCGAGGCTGGCCCTGCCTTCCATGGAGGAGCCCAGTCACTTTCCAGGGTGTGGACTCAGTCCCGAACACCCGCCCAGTACCCTCTGTGTGATGTTTGACTGGGCCAATTTAATTAGAGAGAGTCTTGTCGGAATAGTTAGTTTAGCCCATGATTCGGTAATGTACTTTTCAAATCAATGGAATTCTGGTCTTTGTTCATGTCTGTATGTCTGTAGCTTTTTTCATTCATTCATTCACATGCCTCATTCACAGATTCGTTTATTCACTCACATCTGGGTGCAGTCACTTCTTTGCCTCCCACTTTTTCATGCTTTCAGCACTTACCCTTCCCTGTGTCAGGCTGGGCACATGGGGGGCAGGGACAGGGAGCTGAGTCAGGCAGGGCGTGACCCTCGAGGGCTTTTGGTTCTAGTGGGAGAGACCCCTTGAGAAAGGGACAGAGGGCCTAGTCCGTCCCCCATCTCCCAAGAGGAACCCCACACCCCAGGTCACAGGGAACAGTGGAGGGAGAGGGCTGGGGACTGGGGGAATGGGAGGGTCTCCGTGTGAGAGGCCATGGGTCTGACTGGGAGTGTATCTGTGTTACTCGGGGTCGCTGGTGTTCCCAGTGTTTGTTTTCTCTCCAGCTCTCTGGTGTTTTGCTTGCTGCCTTGCAGTCCTCTTCTGTCGCTGGCTTTGTCTCAGTGTCTTTCTCTTGGAGTGTGTCTGGCCTCCTTTCTCTCGAACCTGCTCTGTTTCTCTTGGAAGCTCTGCCTTCCTAGATACCTTCCACTTGGGATGCTAGTCTGTTATCCCCTTAACCTTCTCTTCCTGCTGCTGCCTCTGGGCTCCCTGACTCCTCCCATCTGGGTTCCCTGCCCCGCCCCTCCCTTCTGGATTCCCTGGCCCTGCCCTGCCCTTCACCCTTGAGTTCGCCCTACCCACCAAGCCCAGCCCCAAATCTTTCGTGTCTCTCCTTTAGAAATGGGGGCGGCCGCAGCGGCACCTTCTGCGCCTGCGCCACGGTCCTGGAGATGATCCGCTGCCACAACCTGGTAGACGTTTTCTTTGCTGCCAAAATGCTTAGAAACTACAAACCCAATATGGTGGAGACCCTGGTGAGGCGCCATGTACCCCTTGCCCAGCCACTTCCAACTTCCCGGTCCACGCCCGGCCAGGCCCCTCAGCACCCCTCTCCCTTATCTGGCCCCCACAGTTGGGCCTTGGGTTCTAGTCCTCTGGTACCAAAATGTTACCCCCATTTCTCCCCTTCTCCCCATCGATGGGGCAGGGCTCATGCTTGCCCCTTTGCCCCAGTACTAGGGTACTAGGGAGGGACCAGGCTGGTGATTCCTTCTCTCCCTCTCCCAGGATCAGTACCACTTCTGCTATGATGTGGCCCTGGAGTACCTGGAGGGACTGGAGTCAAGATAGCAGGGGCCCCTGGCCTGGGGCACCCACTGCGCACTCAGGGCCAGGCCCACCATCCCGGACTGGCATGGAAGACCTGCACCCCCAACTCTGCTCAGCTGTAGCCCTCACAGGGGAATTACTGGAGTGGGCACTGGGCCATCCTGGTGCCCCCTTCCACTGTGGGCAGGGCCTTTCAGCACCTCTGTGGGTACGCTGCGGGCCAAGGAGGAGCTTAGCAAGACTGCAGCCCAGCCCACCTCCGCGGGGTCCTGCAGGCCTTCTGAGAGGCCTGGCGCTGCCCGGCAGAGTGACGGGCTCAGAACTGCCGGCTCTGGGAGACCCAGGCTCAAGCCCCTGGATTGCATCCCAGCCCTAGGCAGAGATGAGTGAAGCCCTGTAGAGCAAGTGCTAGGCCAGGGTTTCCACCCAGCTTGGCTGGACGTGGGTAGAGAGTGCACTGGGGCTTGGCATCTAGCATCCCATCTGGCCCAGCCCCTGAGGGTCCTGGGGAGACTGGGCTCTGCCTTGATTTGCCAGTGGGCACTTCAGACTCGTCCCCCCAGGGGGAACGTCAGCTGTCTCCCCCACCCGCTGCCTCCCTGCAGCCCCGGGGATATTTCGCTCATGACCCCTACCCACCCTCCATTTCTGCTTCCCTGAACGTGCTCTGAGCTTCCCCGAACCGGGATCTGCCCATCCTTACCCTGTCCCGTGTGGGGTCCCTTCCCTGCTTGACCCAATGTCTGCAGAATGAAGTCACCTCAGCCCCCGCTGCCTATAACTTTCAGGCCTCACTGGCTGGGTCCTGGGTCAGTGACAATCTGCAAGGCTGAATGACAGCCCCTGGGGTTGAGGTCCCTGTGGCTTCTGGTCAGGCTGGCCACTGGGACGCTATTAAATAAGGGGTGCTCAGCACCTCTAGGGTTTGGAGAAAGAAGGTATATTTTGGGATGGAGGATCTATGCTTTTGTTGTTTATTTTATTTTTTGATGGGGGGGGGTGGGAAGGTCTCTTTAAAATGGGGCAAGCCACACCCCCATTCCGTGCCTCAATTTCCCCATCTGTAAACTGTAGATATGACTACTGACCTACCTCGCAGGGGGCTGTGGGGAGGCATAAGCTGATGTTTGTAAAGCGCTTTGTAAATAAACGTGCTCTCTGAATGCCACAGAGCAGCCTTATGTGTGTCTGGCCGGCCTGACTGGGGCCTGCTCACCTGCCCCCAGCCTCCCAGTGCGGCGGGAGGGCCCTGGTCTGGCCTCGAATTGTCCATCCATAAAATAGGGGGAGGGGCATGGACCAGAGCATCGTTCAGGGGCCTCCCACTTGCAGAGCTGGTTCCAAGGGACCTTGGCTGTTGCTGTCTCCACCCAAGCCTCTGAAGCACTTACTCAGACAGGGGGCTTTATCCTGAGACCTCCGAGGGCCACAGAGCTAGCTGCCTCTGAACCCCTGGGGGCCTGGATCTAGGTTGAGCTCCTTCGCATCCAGCATGGGAAGCTCAGGCTTCAGTGTCAGGCAGATGGTCCCCACCATCTGTGAGACCCTGGGCAAATCAGCTGCCTCTCCTGGCCTTGGTTTCTCATCTGTAAAATGGGAACAATTCTATCATGATGAGATGAGGTAGTGGTTAAGTGCCTATGTGGTGCCAGGTGTGCAGAAAGAGCTCCATTTAAAACACAACAGAGATAGGACAGAGCAGACACATATCTCGTGGGGATGATTGTCCAGCTGCCTGAGTCCAGCCCATTCCCAGTCTCTGGCTTCCTCAGGGGGTGCAGTGGGAGGAGGAGTGCCCTGGCTGGCAGGGCCCTGAGTCACTCCTGGCTCTGTCACAGACTTGCTGTAGGACGTGGTGAAGACAATTCCTGTTTCTGGGTGTCAGTTTCTTCATATGAAGACTGGCTCTGTGATGTACTGATTCTGTTCACACACTGGCTGACTCTGCCTCAGCTTCTCCATTGGTTAAAGGATATGACCCATTCTAATGACCTCGTAATTCAACATCCTTTAATCTGAATTAAACAATTTTTAGACAGTTATGATCCCATTTAGCTAAGGCACAAACTAACACCCTCACACTCATTCTGAACTGACCACTAAGCCTTACCTGATGGGCTGCAAATGTATGTCATAGATACTGGCCAAGCAATAGAGTATAACTTGCTTTGACCAACAGAATGTGGCAGAATTGACATCAAGTGAGCTCTGGCTTCTAGACCTCAAGGGGCATTGCAGCTTTTGATTTTGCCCTCTTGGCACTCTGCCACGTAATGAAACCTGTCTTGCCTACTGGGAGATTTGAGGGCATGTGGAGAAGAGCCAACATGTGTGAATGAGGCCATCTTGGGCCCTCCGGCCTGGCTGACCTATCAGGTGAGTGTACTTATATGATTAAATGTAGCAGAAACTGCCCAACCAACTCCCAGAACTGGAAGAGATAATTGTTCTTTCTTTTAAGCCAGTAAGTTTGTGGATTATTTGTTATGCAGCAAAAGCTAACTGATACATATGTGTTCTGTGCAGTGGGTCAGCGCGGCCCTGCTTCTCCCTTCATCAGGTGCTGAGTTCCTTAAGGGCAGGAAGTGTTTCTGTGTCCATCTGAGTGTATCCACTTCTCAGCAAAGCACTGGACTTGGAGCTGATGCTCAGGAAATGTTGGTGTGAGGGAGGGAGGGAGCGTGGTGTGGTTCTGCCTGTCTGTCTGGCCTTACTTGACCTTTCAGAGGAGCTGGGAGGGTGGGTTGTGTATTAGGAGAAGCACTGGCTCCAGAATCAACAAGCCAAGCTCCCACATCCCCCCAGCTGGTGGCCTTGCTCAAGTTCCCGAACCACCCCAGGTTCAGTTTCTTAATCTAGAGAATGGACATAGCGTTACCCACTTGCAGGATTGGTTGTGAAGTCTGGAGATAAAATTGTTTAAAAAGAACTAGCAGAGTCCCTGGTGACATTACTGGCCCTTAGTAAATGCCATCTCTTACCATAATACTGAAGTCTCTGGATAGTAAATGTGATCACCATTGCCTGTCGCTGAGCACCTACAGGCTTTGTCTCTTACTTAATCCACACAACAGCTTTTCAAAGTAGGGGCCACTACCCCTTCATTTTAGAGATGAGGAGACGGAGGCTGAGGGAGGCATTTCCTCACCTAAAGTCACAGCCATTGCACGGCAGAGCCCAGACTTGAACTTGAACACACGCTGGGCTGACTTCAAAGCCCGGGCCTTTAACTGCTCTGCTCTGTGCCTGTCCAGGTGGCGTTGAAAGCCAGACGATCCCTTGATACAACACCAAATGGGTGATCTGTGGCCTGGGCGCTGATTTTCAAATGCTGTGAAATGTGTCAGAGGCAGTGGCCTCTCAGACAAGGCTGCCTGGAGCACAAGAAGATGAATGGTCCAGCCTGGCTCTGCCCAGGGCCACGGGCAGAGCAGATGTGGGGTAGAAGCCCCCGCCCACCCCACTGCAGTAAATAGGATTTCCACAAATACCGAGAGGCCGGCTGCCTATTGGCCCTGATTGGGACATGTTATATATCCCGGGCACCCAGGAGATGGAGCCGTGACTTTGACAGACGCTAAGGCCATTTGCAAAGCCCTAATTGAGAGCGGGGCCTGGCTGCTCCCTGTCACTGGGCTCCCGCTGGCCTCTCCCAGCGGCCTCTGCTGGACAGGGGCTTAATAGATACCCCCAGGGCTGAGGCCAGTGCAGAAATAACGGTGTCTTCATGTGGGCAGAACCTACCTTGTGATGTGGTGACATGAGCAGGGACAATGGCATCCAAGACTCTTGGTCCGTGGGCCTCCTACTCTCAGGGGCACTGAGATGGGTCCTGACCTTCAGTGAGCCTCGGGGGCCTCATCCAAGAAATGGGAGAAGAAAGAACCAGAGGCTGTGGTGTTCCCAGGGCAGTGGGAGGCTGGGTGGTGTTGATGGAATCGGAGGGACCTATGGTTTCAACAGGTTCAGGCCGAGCGACATCCTGCTGGTGCAGGACGAGAGCCTTGGACGTGGTGATGTGAAAAAGCAGCGCTCCACGTCCTGGCTATTGTAAATAGTGCAGCAATGAACAACCTAAATGTCTGTCGAGAGATGAATGGATAAAGAAGATGTGGCACATATATACAATGGAGTATTACTCAGCCATAAAGAGAAACGAAACTGAGTTATTTGTAGTGAGGTGGATGGACCTAGAGTCTGTCATACAGAGTGAAGTAAGTCAGAAAGGGAAAAACAAATACCGTATGCTAACACATATATATGGAATCTAAGAAAAAAATGGTACTGATGAACGTAGTGGCAGGGCAAGAATAAGGACGTAGACGTAGAGAATGGACTTGAGGACATGGTTGGGGGGAGGGGGAAGCTGGGGTGAAGTGAGAGTAGCATCGACATTTATACACTACCCAAATGTAGAATAGTTAGCTAGTGGGAAGCAGCAGCATAGCACGGGGAGATGAGCTCGGTGCTTTGCGATGACCCAGAGGGGTGGGATAGGGAGGGTAGGAGGGAGGCTCAAGAGGGAGGGGAGATGGGGGTATATGTATGCATATGGCTGATTCACTTTGTTGTACAACAGAAACTAACACAGTACTGTGAAGGAATTATACGCCAATAAAGATCAATTAAAAAAAAATAGAAGCTCTATTCGGCACTTAGATGGCACAGGGAGAGTTGCCAAGTGCTCCTTGTGGATTGCCCTGTCATCCTCCAAGGAGGCCGGTGAGGCAGGAATCTTTGTCACCCCCACTTTATAGGTGAGGAGATCGGGGCTCCACGAGCTTGAGCGACCTGTCCAAGGTCACAGAGCCATCGAATGACTGACAAATAGCAGCAGCCAGAGCCATCGCTTGAAAAAGTACGCCAGGTCCCAGCACCAGCCGCTCAGACCCTCAGTGACCTCCCACTGCTCAGTGGGCGGAGCTGAGTTCCTGGCCGTGGCCTCCGAGGTCCTGCCTGATGGGGCTCTGCCTTCTCTCTGCGTGTCTCTCCTGCTCCTTTTCTCACTCGGGCATCACTTCTCCTCACTGCCCTGAGCTCTCGGCCTGGACGCCCTGCAGCAGTCTCTGTGTGGCTGGTCCTTCTTGGTGTCCAGGTCCCAGCTCAGATGCCCCCTAGAGAGGCCCTCCCTGACTGCCCTGAGGGGACCCCCTGCCCCACTGTCCTGTCTCAGGGCCTCACCCCTTGTATGTCCCTCCTTGCTCTCCCACAGTGGGTGATGAGCTTATTTATTCATGGGTTGTTTGTTCACTGTCTCGCCCTCCAGACTGTGAGATGGCGGGGGCCATGTGAATCCGGTACCCCTGTGTCCCCAACACTGAGCACGGGTGCCTGGCACGTGCCAGACACTCAATGAATATTTGCTGAATAAATGAAAGTTGCAGAGGGAGGACACGAACTCAGGCCTGCCTTGCTCCAGAACCATACTCTGAAACACATTATTTTAGTCTTCCAGATGGTCAGATGGCTTGATGCCATTTGAGGCCTTGTTCCAGTGCTGGCTTGGCCACCACCATGCTGTGTTGCCTTGGGTAATCACCTGCCCTCTCTGGGGCTCTGATCTGTCCAGTGAGGAGGTGGAATCAGGTAGGGCACCGACGGTTCAATATTAGTGACAATGTGGCTGGCATTGTTTGGTGGTGGTGCCAGGCCACTGGCCTGAGCATCTGCTCTCTGAGTCTGGTGAAACCTTGGGTGTGGTTTGGGGCTTTGGTCTGATGGGTCTGGGCACCTACCCTAGCAGGTCCTTGGATTACATTTAATACAGACATCATCCCTAATCTTCCCAGCAACCCTGAGGTAGATACAGCCAAAACCATTTGATATATGAGGAAACAGGCTCAGAGAGGTGAGGCGAATTGCTTAAGGTCACACAGACACTAAAGAACCAAGTCAGAATTAGAACCCATGTCACTTGACTCCAAAGTCCTTGCTCTTGTGATCCTCACAGAATTCTGGAGAATCTGAACCTGAACCACATTAACTACTTGCCGTTTCTCTTGTCCATGGATCAACCTTCCCTCTCAACACTTGCTCAAGCCAGGCTCAGCCACAGACAGCTGTAGATAGGCTTAGCTGAGGCCCACAGTCAAAGAGCCTCCCAGACTCAGTGCTTGTCACCTAGTAGGCCTGCTGATAATGCTGTTGGATGAACATTTGAATGTCCGTTGAATCTGAAGACGGTGGGGCTGGCCTGAGTCAGCAGGAGCCATGGAGCTGAGAAAGACTCTTCAAAAGAAATGAAATGCATCTCAACTCACTTCCTACTTACTCCCAGGGGTGGGGAGAGGGAACCTGTCCAGGAATTTTATTTTCTGTTCATTTGAAAGCTGAACAATGTGGCTTTCTTGAGCTGTGTTTATTATGGGACTGCATTCTCTTTCTGAAGAGCACTGCGGGGCAGAGTTCACTCCCTAGGGCTACAACCCCTGCCTGCCCCACCCTCTGCTAAAGGCAGAGAAACCCTTGCGCCTCTAGCCTTTTCCCCTGATGGACTCGTTGCTCCCTTTCATTTATGTCTCTCCCACATACCAGTTATCTATTTTTTTAATCTCTGAGATTCAAATACATCCTTCTTTGCCCTGCTTTGAGATACTGGAGCTGGACCCTGTAAACAGTTCTCTTTTGTCAACTGGAGCAATGTTAGGCTTTGTCAATAGGGGGCACTAGAGGGACACCGTAGGTGATAGCAGGAGTGCACCGCCATTCCAGCTTCTCATCCTCCACCCATCTTTTTTTTTTTTTTTCTCAGTACGGGAGCCATGACCTCAGTGGCCCTTGTGGACCAGCTCTGGATGTATCCTCAAGCTTCACTCTCCAAAGGGCCTTTTCTACAGACAAGTGCTATAGCCCATATTCCCTGGCATGTTTCTTAGCCACTGGAGGCTGCATGTTCTTATGGTCCTCAAACCCTCCCTGAAGAGGTCTGAATCTCAGTCTTGGGGGAAGACTTTCTCCTCAGTCTTTTAGTTCCATCATTATTCGCTCTCCCTCAGCCTAGACATATTAGCTGCTTTTTTTTTTTTTTTTTTTTTTTTTTTTTTTGGG
>NW_020175402.1:6774195-6789907 GCF_003031525.2 Neophocaena asiaeorientalis asiaeorientalis
TTTTTTTTTTTTTTTTTTTTTTTTTTTTTTTGCGGTACGCGGGCCTCTCACTGCCGTGGCCCCTCCTGTTGCCGAGCACAGGCTCCGGACGCGCAGGCTCAGCGGCCATGGCTCACGGGCCCAGCCGCTCGGTGGCATGTGGGATCCTCCTGGACCAGGGCACGAACCCGTGTCCCCTGCATCGGCAGGTGGACTCTCAACGACTGCGCCACCAGGGAAGATCTATTAGCTGCTTTTTTTTTTTGCAGACTACTTTTTCTTCTGGGTGTTTCTTTCTTGCTGCTTCCATGTTCCTTAGAATCCTCTTTCAACCCCTGTTAGTAATTCATCACCTTTGCTAGTTAACAATTCTTTATATTAAAAAATTCCATGCTCAGTTTATGGGTTCTGAACTCTGTCTCTTAACTGGACTCTAATCGATATAGAATGGGGAGCAGGGGTGGACCCCGGAACAGACCTTCAAAGGTGGGATTTTGATTGGTTTCGTTGTGCCCTTGGGCTTGAGCACAGTGCTGTGCTCCTCGCCAATGGGACATGGGATGCTGCTAATCAGCAGCATGGTGGCATCGTAATTATGCTATCACCTGTGATGGATTTTGATGCAGTGCTAATTGAAGCAAGTGTCTGGGGAGCCCAAGTGATTAGTGCACTTGACCATCGTGTCAGTAATTACGACTGCAAAGACTGTGGTGTGACATGGATTTTTTTTTTTAACATCTTTATTGGAGTATAATTGCTTTACAATGGTGTGTTAGTTTCTGCTTTATAACAAAGTGAATCAGTTATACATATACATATGTCCCCATATCCCCTCCCTCTTGCGTCACCCTCCCACCCTCCTACCCCACCCCTCTAGGTGGACACAAAGCACCGAACTGATCTCCCTGTGCTATGCGGCTGCTTCCCACTAGCTATCTATTTTACATTTGGTAGTGTATATATGTCCATGCCATTCTCTCACTTTGCCCCAGCTTACACTTCCCCCTCCCCGTGTCCTCAAGTCCATTCCCCACGTCTGCATCTTTATTCCCATCCTGTCCCTACGTTCTTCAGAACCATTTCTTTCGTTTTTTTAGATTCCATATATATGTGTTAGCATACAGTATTTGTTTTTCTCTTTCTGACTTACTTCACTCTGTATGACAAACTCTAGGTCCATCCACCTCACTACAAATAACTCAATTTCGTTTCTTTTTATGGCTGAGTAACATTCCATTGTATGTATGTGCCACATCTTCTTTATCCATTCATCTGTCAGTGAACACTTAGGTTGCTTCCAGTGACATGGATTCCTGAATGTACTGGAGCACTCACTCGAAAGAAAATCATAAGTTCAGGTCGTTTAATTCTCAGCTCAAACCATGATTTGAGAACAACAGAGCTTCCATGGCATCTTTAAAAGAAACTTATTTCATGTAGCCACAAGGCTGATATTGCTGAAAAGAAAATATAAAATTTAATGGTGTGGGTCACAGAATTTGAACGTCAGTTAACTTTACAGCATTGCCAAGTTTCTCACATGAGAGTTTGGAAATAAGTTAGGAAAGAAAGGGATCTTGAAACGTCTGGTACAGACATCTGGTTGGACTCAGATGAAATGGAAAGCCACTCTAAGGCTCACTTTACCAATGGGAAGAACTGTCCCTGGCTTCTCTGGTGGCCCAGTGGTTAAGAATCCGCCTGCCAATGCAGGGGACATGGGTTCGAGCCCTGGTCTGGGAAGATCACACGTGCCGCGGAGCAACTAAGCCCGCGCACCACAACCACTGAGCCTGCGCCCTAGAGCCCGCGAGCAACAACTACTGAAGCCCGCGCGCCTAGAGCCCATCCTCCGCAACAAGAGAAGCCACCGCAATGAGAAGCTCGTGCCCTGCAACGAAGAGTAGCTCCCGCTCTCCGCAGCTAGAGGAAGCCCGCGTGCAGCAACGAAGACCCAACGCAGCCAAAAATAAATAAATAAGAAAGAACTCTCCCTCTTGTATCTAAAGAGACTAGTTTTCCTTTGTTTGAAAACCCTGTGATACGGGGCATATACCCTGAAAAGGGATGACCATTCTCCTCAAGACATAACACAAGCATCCTTTGTTGTCATTAGATCCGTAATGAAGGTCAAATCTCAACATGCTCCAAGGGGTCAGGTACATACTGGGACCCAGGAGGAGACAGTTTATACAGTAGAAGAATGGCAAGCTTTGACATAATCCTGGGGAATATATGTGGACTTGATTCTAAGGGTGGAAGAGAATACTAAATCATTCTGAATTCATAGATGTAGAGTCAGGATTTAAAGTGTCAGCTTGTACAGCTGAAGGTGGCTCTAACATTTTAGTTGGTTGACTGAAACTTGGACTGAAAAATGACTTACATTCAATGAGTGGAGATGCTAGAGTTTCCATGGAATAATGTGGAAGAAGGATTCCAAAGTCGTCTTTTTTTGAAGGATAATCTATTTTATTTTTATTTTTTATTTTTACAGTAGGTCCTTGTTGGTTATCTGTTTTAAATATAGCAGTGTGTATATGTCAATCTCAAACTCCCAATCTATCCACGCCCTGCCCTTCCCCCTGGTAACCATAAGTTTATTCTCTAAGTCTGTGAGTCTGTTTTTGTTTTGTAAATAAGTTCATTTGTATCATTTTTAAAAAAAGATTCTGCATATAAGCGATATCATATGATATTGGTCTTTCTCTGTCTGACTTACTTCACTCAGTACGGCAATCTCTAGGTCCATCCATGTCACTGCAAATGGCATTATTTTGTTCTTTTTTATGGCTGAGTAATATTCCATTGTATATATGTACCACATCTTCTTTATCCATTCATCAGGCGATGGCCATTTAGGTTGCTTCTGTGTCTTGGCTATTGTGAACAGTTGCTCAATGAACACTGGGGTGCAAGCATCCTTTTGAACCATGTTTTTCTCTGGATATATGCCCAGGACTGGGATTGCTAGATCATATGGTAGTTCTATTTTTAGTCTTTTAAGGAAGCTCCATACTGTTCTCCATAGTGGCTGTACCAATTTACATTCCCACCAATGTAAAGGGTTCCCTTTTCTCCACACCCTCTCCAGTATTTATTGTTTGTGGATTTTTTGATGATGGCCATTCTGACTGGTGTGTGGTGATATCTCATTGTAATTTTGATTTGCATTTCCCTAATATTTAGTGATGTTGAGCATCCTTTCATGTGCCTCTTGGCCATCTGTATGTCTTCTTTGAAGACATGTCTATTTAGGTCTTCCACTCACTTTTTGATTGGGTTGTTTATTTTTTGAATATTGAGCCACATGAGCTGTTTGTAAATTTTGGAGACTAATCCCTTGTTGGTTGCATCGTTTGTGAATATTTTCTGCCATTCTGTGGGTTGTCGTTTCATTTTGTTTTTGGTTTCCTTTGCTGTCCAAAAGCTTTTGAGTTTAATTAGGTCCCTTTGTTTATTTTTGTTTTTATTTCCATTACTCCAGGAGACTGATTGAAAACGATATTGCTGCGATTTATGTCAAAGGGTGCTCTGCCTATGTTTTCCTCTGATCCAAAGCCTTAAGGATAGAGGATTTTGGACTGGATTTATCATGTGTGACCTGCACAGCCACCTCTAAACTATGTTCCATAAAATTCCAAGAAGACACTTTCACAAACAAGGCTTTGAAAAACATATTAGTGAGTTGAGAACCTACATCCTTAAGATACTCTGTGGATGTTCACCTTTGCAGACCAGATATTATAATGCTGTCATTCAGACAGGCTCCCTGATTTCATGGGGATGGTGGGATCCTGGAGTGGTAGAGGCTAAGTGGCAGTACTTAATAGCCAAAGACAAGGTGAGTGCATTTACCATAAATGGCAGCAGGGATGTACCAGTAATCAGAATGCCTTGGCCAACAGAGATCTTTGGTAGTGACTAATGGATCAGTGCATCCCGAGGAAGGAACTAGGTGGACAGCCTACTACAGTATTGTTTGATTTACATAACAGAAAAAGAATCAACCAACCAACCAGCCAAAACCTGAGCTGACTCACCACATTGGTGAGTGGTGGCCTCTCTTCGTTTTGAGACAGGTTAGAGCCCCTTTATTGAAGAGGAGGCCAGGCCCCTTGAAGAAGATTCCTGCAGCAGTGCTATGAGTATGTACCATAAATCTCCCTCCAAGCCTTCCCCAGAGGGAGCTTTGGCCGTTTACTAGATGACTACACTTGGGAAAGGACGGTACTCAGATCTTTGGAGATTACTAGACACTGCTCTGAATTTATGATAATTCCTGGGAATGCAAAATGCCACTGAGGCTACCGGTCAAAGTGAAAACTTAGGTAGTCAGGTGATAGATACTCAGCTCAGGTGTGTCCAGTGGGTCACTTCCCCATTTCCTGAATTGTATAATTGAAGTAGACATGCTTGGCAACTGGAAGAATCCCCACTTTGGGTCTCTGACTCATGAAGTGAGGGCACTTGTGGAAGGAAGGGCTCACTGGAAGTTCCTTTTTACCATGATAGTGAACTGGAAGCAATTCTCTGTTCCTGGGGAAAGTTCGGAGACTGGTGAAGGCTGAAATACACAGAGGCGGTGTGACTCCCATCCCATTCCTATTTAACTTTCCTGTTTGGCCTATGCAGACATTTGATGAGTTTTGGAGAATGACTAGACTATTCATCTATTTCATCGGGCGGTGACTCCAACTGCAGCTGCTGTCCCAGGTAGAGTATGTTTACGGGAGCAACTCAGTATAGTACTTAGTATGTAGCCATTGACCTAGATACTGCCCTTTTCTCCAGACCAACTTGTGAGGACCGCCAAGCCAGTTTTTCTTTACCTGGAAAGGCCAAAAAGACACCTTCACGGTCTTGCTTCAGAGCTACGTCAGTCCTCTCGCTTTTCTGCCATTATACGGTCCACAGATAACGTGATCATCTTGACATTCCACAAAGCATCACGCTGGTACACCACACTGATGACAAGCTTATCGCTTTTGGTGAACAGGAGGTAGCAAGAACAGCATATGTGAATGAAAGGGTGGGAAATAAATACCACAACATTTCAAAGGTCACTATCTCAGTAAAGTTTCTGAGCGTTCAATAGTATGGAGCACATTGAGATAGCCTCTCTGAGGTGTGAGTCAAGCTGCTGCACTTTATATGACTTACCTCAGAAGAGGAGGCACGGCACTTGGTAGGCTTTTTGGATTTTGGAGAAACACATCTGTGTGTGTTTCTTTGACCCACTGACAAAATCCCTGCAAGACTGCCAGTTTTGAGTGGGCACCAAAGAAAAAGAGCAAGTTAAGGCTTTAGTACACGTCCTTCTACCACTTGGCTCTTATAATCCATTAGATCTGATGATTATCAAAGATTTTATAGCAAATAGGAATGCCGTATAGTCTCAGGCAAGACCCCAAAGGAGGATCACAGGGCCGACTTCCAGGATTGTAGAGTAAATCTTTCCCTCTTATGCAGATAACACTTCTTCTTCTGAGAAACAGCTTCTAGCTTTCTCCTGGTCTGTGGTAAGAGGTTACAGCAGGTGGCCATGCAGCCTGAGACCCCCTTTAGGATTCCTCTAACACAGCTAGCCATAAATTTAACTTTGTGTAGCAGCAATCTACAGTCAGATGGAAGTGGTATAAAAGAGACAACGCTTGGGCTTCCCTGGTGGCGCAGTGGTTGAGGGTCCGCCTACCGATGCAGGGGACACGGGTTCGTGCCCCGGTCCGGGAGGATCCCACATGCCGCGGAGCGGCTGGGCCGGTGAGCCATGGCCGCTGAGCCTGCGCTTCCGGGGCCTGTGCTCCGTGGTGGGAGAGGCCGCAGCAGTGAGAGGCCCGCGTACCGCAAAAAAAAAAAAAGAGACCACGCTTGGGCAAGTTTGGAAGATATGAGTAAGTTGTATGATTCAATGATTCAGACTCCCGCTTCATTGCCTCTTCTTCCTCATATCGCGCCGATGGCTTTGTGGGGAGTTCCTTATGGCCAGTTAGCTGAGAAATACAAACTCAAGCCTGGTTTACAGATGCTGCTGTGACATGATATGTGAGTACCACCCCAGAGTAGAAGACTGCAGCATTATAACGTCATCAGGGGGTGACCCTGAAGGACGGCAGTGAAGGAAAATCTTTTCAGTGGGTAGAACTTTAAGCAGTGTATTTGGTTGTCCGTTTTGGAATTGGGTATGAAGTATGAATCTACACTGATTTATGAGCAGTTTTTAAAAAATTAATTAATTTATTTTTTGGTTGTGTTAGGTCTTGGTCGCGGCACGCGAGATATTTCGTTGTGTTGCCCAGGCTCTTAGTTGCAGTGCGTGGGCTTCTCTCTAGCTGTGGCATGCGGGCTTAGTTGCCCCGTGGCATGTGGGGTCCTAATTCCCTGAGCAGGGATCGAACCGGCATCCCCTGCTTTGCAAGATGGATTCTTAACCACTGGACCACCAGGGAAGTCCCCATGAGCAGTTGTGAATGGTATGGTTTGGCTGGATGGTAAGGGACTTGGAAAGAATGGGATTGGAAGATTGGCGACAAGGAATTCTGGGGAAGAGGTATGAGGATGGACTCTTCAGGATGGGCATAGACTGTGAAGATCTGTGTCCCATGTGAATGCTCACTAATGGGAACCTGCTGCCCCGGGGGCTTTCAATTATCGGATGAACAACATGTCATGCTTCGTGGTATCAGTTACCTTGTGTATCCAGTGGCCCCTGTTCTTGTCCAATAGTACTGTGAGTAAAGTGTCCATAGTGGCAGGGATGGACGATATGCATGGACTCAAGAACATGAATTTCCCCTTACTAAGGACACTGCCACTTCTGGGTGTTCAATCTTTCGACAGAAAAGACCAACATGTGCCCATGATATGGCACCGTTCCCTGGAGAGGTCAGCCGCGTACCTGGTGGCAGGTTGATTTCATTGTATCTCTTCCGTCATGTATGGGGCAGAGATACTTCCTCACTAGGATAGAATTTTTTTTCTGGATATAAATTTGCTGTCTCTGCCTGTAATGCCTTTATCCACACCACCATGTGCGTACTTACAGAATGCCACCATCATGGTTTTCTACCCAGAATGCCTCTTCTCAAGGAATTCATCTCATAACAAAGGCGGTGCGGCAGTAGGCTCATCCCCATGGAATTCATTAGTTTCACAGTATAACGCATCACCCGGAAGTGGATGGCCTAACTGAAAGGTGGAGTGGCATCCTGAAGGCTCAGGCATGGCACCAGCTGGTAGACAAATCCTGAAAGAATGCAGTATGTGCTTTGAATCAGACACAATTGTATGAGGCTGCCTCCCTCATCATTAGAACACGTGGGTCCATTAATCAAGGTGTGGAAATGGGAGTGTTCTGTGTCAGCCAAGGTCCAAGCAGGAGACAGAAGCTACGTTAAATTAACTAAAGGGGAACAAAAAGAACTCTGAAGAATTCCACTACGATGGAAGGAGACTATGCAAGGAATAAAACTTGGGAGGGAGGGAGGATCCACCCCGTGGGTGGAATTCAGGCCATTGGACAGAGCATGGATGCAGCCCACTGGATGGCAGAAAATGTCACTGGGTTGTCCAGGCCAGAGGTAGTCTAATGGTGGGCCAAGTTTAGTGGGCAGAGAATGGCCTGCTGAGGTGCTGTATGCCATTCAGAAACTGGCTATGGGGACTGCTGTTGAACATACTGAGAAGCCAGGTAGGGAACTGGCTGCTAAGAAGCTCCTCACAGAGTTGGGGTTAGGGTTAGGGTTAGGGTATAGGGAAGACTGGGGATATTCTTGGAAGTGAGCTGGGGCTCCCGTCAACCTTACCTTTCAGAAGCCAGCTGTGGGCTTGCCACTGATGCCATGAGGGGCGTGCTCCACTGAGTGTCCTGCACACGACCAGGTGCTGCAGGAGCAAGAAGCAGAGGTGACTGGCATCAGGTAGGTGTCCTGTGCCCTGCCGGTGCCACCTATGGACAAAGATTAACATCATCCTTGCAAGGAAAAATGTTCTAGTACCACAGGCAGGTCTTGAAGGGTGGATTTGGAGCCAAGAAGCAATAAATGACAGCTAGTACTTCTCACTGTCATTCTTAATCACCCACTTGAAGAATTGTTCCTTCTTGTCATAGCAAATTTGAGCTCTACTGGCTTGGAGATCTCTGTTCCTGAGGGGGCGTACCAGAGGATGCAACAGTGGTTCCAGTGAGCAGAAGGGTGAGACTGCTGTGTAGCCATTTGAGATCCTTATGTCACTGAACAAACACTGAAGGCAAAAAAAGCATTACTCTAACTGCATAGAAGGATTGATCCTGATTAATAAGGGGAAATTGGGTTGCTGCGACACAATGAGAGTACAGAGGACTGTGTATGGAACTCAGGGTATTCTCTGGGGCACCTCTTAATACTTCCGTGTCCAATTGTAAATATTACTGAAAAACTTCAGCAACCCCAAAAAGCAGAATAATTGAGGATTCATACCATTCAGGAATGAAGTTTTGGTTCACTCTTCCTGGTAAAAAATTCCAACCAGCTGAGGTTCTGGTTGAGGGTGGGGGAAATGTGAAACAGGTAGTGGAAGAAGGAAGCAATAAATATAAATTATGGCTTTGACCAATTACAGAAATGAGGACTATAGTAGCTTTGCTTGTTATGTTTATAAACTTATATCTGTACGCTAACCATTTTCTTCTCCTCTCTCCTTCTTCCCATTATTATCTCTATATAAGTTCTTGGAAGTTAACTTTAGAATTTAGTCTTTAGGGAACAGAATATTCAGGGTGGCTGTACTGAATTTGAGGAGTCATTCATACAGCCAGCAATGGATAAAAAGACGTTCAACTGCGTATCTCCTTATTTTGAGGCAAGTGTGAGAACTTCTTTATTTGTACAAAAGATAACTGTGCCTTGTTAGGTGGAAACAGAGTTGCTGTGTTGTGAGTGAAGTTCCAAAGTGCATGGAAGGTGTATGTGGAAGCTGATTAGCCCAAGGTAAGGATTGTTGCTGTTGTCACTTTATTTCCTCTCAGCTCCGAGTCTACCCTTTTTTGCCCTGCTTTGTGGTACTGGAGCTGG
Source organism: Neophocaena asiaeorientalis asiaeorientalis (assembly GCF_003031525.2). Classification (NCBI taxonomy): domain Eukaryota; kingdom Metazoa; phylum Chordata; class Mammalia; order Artiodactyla; family Phocoenidae; genus Neophocaena; species Neophocaena asiaeorientalis. The sequence goes on from NW_020175402.1 coordinate 6,783,228, forward strand.
ACCCCGTGAACATTTCTTCTCGGCCAGCTGGTGCAATGTTAATATCTGTCGATAGGGGGCACTGGAGGGACCAGCTCCAGCCACGCCCTCAGTCATTCCTAGAGGTAGTAAAATTTCCCTACATTTGCCATTCATCTCTTCTTTAGTATCCTTTTTACTTCTTTTAGTCCTTAACTCCCTTTTCCTAATTAACACTTGCTTACAGTAAATTTTCCATGTTCGGATTACTGATGTGCTTCTCTGCCTCCTGAACGGACCCTGACTCAAATACTCTCCACCCTGGTTTCCTTTGCTATCTCCATGTCAACCCTTGGAAGACTTGGGCTCTCTTTTGTTCTTAACATCTTTGCCTTTCTCCTCACCTCTGCCTATTTCAGGTCCCTCTTGTCACGGTGCAAAGACAAGGATGTGGCACCCTCCAAGGGTTCCTTGGGAAAAGGTGGAATTTCACAAAACTGGTAGTATGGGAAAAGCCTGGACCTTGGAAACAGGGTGCCTGGATTTTAGACCCAGCTCAGCCTCTGAACCACGTATTTTACAGGTGGGAAATGGAGCAGAAGTTGTCATAAATAGCTACTCATACTTCTCTAATCAGCTGTCAAGGCTTTTCTCCCAGTCTCGGTTCCCGTTATCTTATGTGTTCCTCCGAAGAACCATTTGCACGTGGTCTGGCTGGATGGGTCTCCCTTTCCTTATTCCAATTAGTATACTGGTTCTCAATTGCGGCAGTTTTGCTTCTCAGAAGACATTTGGTTGTAACAAGGGTGTGTGTTTGTGCTACTGGCACCTAGTGGACAGAGGCCTGGGATGCTGCTAAACATCCTATAATGCACAGGACGGCTCTCCACAATAAGGAATTATCTGGCCCCAAGTGCCAATGGTGCTGAGGTTGAGAAGTCTTGAGTTAACATATAGAAATGGAGGTCCAGAGAGGGGAAATGACTTGCCTAGGGTCACACAGAAAGTGGGCAGCAGAACTTGAATGACAGTCCAGGGCCTCGCTATCACCCACTCTTCTTCCTGGGGCAAGGATAGAGGAGATGGGAAGCCAGTAAGGCCTACCCTCATGAATCCTGTGCCTGCAGGGGGCTGGCATTCTCCTCTTGCCACCCTGCTGTGCCAAACCCCAGCCATTTTCCAATGCAACCATCTGCTTTCTCAACTCCTGTTCTGAGCTGCCAGGAAGCCATCAAGAAAACTGTACTCAATGAGTACACCGCCAGGGAGTCAGTGCCAACGTAAGCTGGCTCCAGCATCGCCCATCCTTCCGGCCTTCCTGTAATTTGCTCCACTCCCCTAACCTGCCTTCAAGGGCTATTCAAGTCCTCCACCTTCACAAGCCCTCTCCCATCCCACTCATCAACTCCTTCACTCCCTACAGGTAACTGACTTTCCCGAATGCTCCCTTCTCTCCTACGGCTAAGCCTGTTCTCAGCCAGCTCAGGAAGAGAAAATTTCTCTTCTGGTGGAAGACAACTCTTCTGTCCTCTGGATCTATTCCTTTCTAACTTTGCCAAGGTCTGTCTCTACTGAGTCTTCTCTCCCTGTCTCTGTCTGTCTCTGTCTCTCTCTCTCATTTGTCAACTCCCCCAACTCCACTACCTAAGGCTTCCCTGCAAAAAGACTGCTCAAATCTCCCCCATGATTAATTTTAAAATAAGTTATTTTCTTAGGGCTTCCCTGGTGGCACAGTGGTTGAGAGGCTGCCTGCCGATGCAGGGGACACAGGTTCGTGTCCCGGTCCGGGAGGATCCCACATGCCACGGAGCGGCTGGGCCCGTGAGCCATGGCCGCTGAGCCTGTGCATCTGGAGCCTGTGCTCCGCAACGGGAGAGGCCACAGCAGTGAGAGGCCCGCATACTGCAAAAAAAAAAAAAAGTTATTTTCTTGAACTCCTCTGAGCCACTTTTATTTCTTCCCCTCCCATCCATATACTCTTCACGCTGCCTGGATGAGCTGCTCCCCACGCCTGCTCCAGCTGCAAAACTCCGAGTCACGCTTCAAACCCAGCTCAAATGTCAGCTTCTCTAAGACGCCATAGCAGGTGCTGTTGATCCCCCACCTCATCCCCCCTCGACTTTCTGAGTTCTCCCGCAGCTACAGAAAGTTCTGGGCGTGCTGACGTCTTCCCACCTCAAGTGCCTGCATTTATTTTATTCTTTTCCTCAGAGCGTCCCCAGCAGGACTGAGCCCCAGTGCCCACCGCTGTAACCCACTCATGAGCCCAGGCTACGCTGGCTCTCCTCCCTGCCCTGCTCAGTCTCTCCATGTCCTCATTCGTGCTCCCTGGGCTCAGCCCCCGGATGAACTACTGGCACCAGAGCCCTTGTCTCAGGGTCCGCTTTGGGGGCCCCACCCTAAGGCCCATGCCCGCCCCGCCTGCCCCTGAGGGAGTTCCGCGCTCCCTCCACCTGCTCCTGGTGTCTCTTCTTGCACTTCTTGAGACAGACCCTCTGTCTCCTGTTCCAGACTGTGAGCCCCTCGAGGGTAAAGGCAAGCTCTTCATCACCCCTGTGTCCCCTTCACCTGGCACATTACCCGGCCCATCACCAGCCAAGAAGTGTTTGCTGAGTGAGGGAGTGAGAAAGTAAATGGGTAAATGATGACATGAATCTCCAGGGCACCTACGTTGGGTGACAGACCCTGTGAACTGAATTATCCCATCTGTGTGGCCCTCTGAACCCTTGCCTCCTCCTCTCCTATCTGGGGGTCTATTCCTGACCCCCCTGCCAGGTCCTGAGGCACCTCCCTCTGCCATCGATATGTTCTGCCCTCTATAACACTGTTGCAGTTGGCTCCCAGGATGCCTCCTGCCAGGAGAAATCCCCAGACAGGGAAGTGGGTCTCTTGGTGGGAGATTCCAACTTCAGTTAAATAAAGGTTACAGGAGCCCAGGGAGATGCTATTATAGTGTGACATAATTCAATGCCACCAGCCAGCAGATGTTGCTTTGGAGGGATGCATTTGTCCCAGCTGGACTCCGGGGCTCGTGCAGAAGCACTCAGAACAACTACCTGCTTCTGATGTGAGCAGCCCTATGAAATGGTAATTTCTAGAAATCAACTTATTCAGCCCAAGTACATGGAGCAGAGTTTCCAGCAGGAGGAAATAAAATCATTGCTGGGGAAGTGAAGCAGATGTTCCCAAGCCAAGAGGTCATGGAGACCATGTCCAGTTTTGAAACACTTGGGGGGAATGGGACACTCTGAGTACATCCAGAATGATGGGGAACTCAAACTCAGCGACCTGGTCCTGTGAAAGATCGCTGTACACGTAAGAAAACCGAGGTTTGTAGAGGCAAAGGAAAGGCTGCCCAAGGTCATGCACAGTGAGTCAGTGGCAAACCTGGGACTCAAGTCTAAATCCAAACAGGTCTGCCCCCAACAGTCCCCAACTTCTCAGAAGACCAGGCAAAGTGGGAGTCATGCTGAAACTAAAACCAAACCCAAACAAAAAAACAACCAACACCCTGGACTGACTCACAGGTTGTGCCTGCCATTTTGTTACAGACATTGGCCTGAAAATTAGAGAGCCTGGGATCAGATGCTTGTTTTGCCTCTCTTGCTGGAGACCCCTCTCTGGGTTTCAGTTTCTTTATCTGTGAACTAGAGGACTAATGACCTCTAGAATTCTTCAGCTTCCAAAAAAAAAAAAAAAAAAAATCACTTTGAGCCTCAGTTTCCCCACTTAAGGGGTAAAATGCTCTACTTCCTAGGAGGATGTGAGAATCGCGTGATGTCCATAAGAAGTTCCTTGACACAATTGTGTGAAAGTAACCTCAGGGACAGTGTCATCATCACGCCCACGTCTGCAGCAAGGTGATGCTGAGGGCAGAGCTAGTTCCACATCTGAGCTGCTAGAAGGAGTGAAGGGAAGCCAATGTATCCTCTCCTAGACAAGAGGCCCCGGAGCAGCAAAGGGGTTTCAGGGTGGGTTTAAATCTGGATTTTCTCCCCATAAGGTGAGGTTGTCTCTGAAGCCATTTCCCTCTTGCTGTCCCAGCAAGTGATATGGAATGTCAAATCTCAGGGTGCCTGCCCAAAGGGATCTTGGCAGTGCTGGGCTGTGGGCAAGAGCTGAAGGAAGGGAAAGGGAGAAAGTGGTGATTTATAAAGGGGTGGGGAGGAAGAATAGGGGGTGAGGGGAAGAGGAGGGCAAAGAGAGAAGGAACATCTGGAGGGGGATGACTATCTCTGTTCAATGGTGTAAAATGCAAGCAGGAAGTGTGGGCTCTAGAATCAGAAAGACCCAAGATCAAAGGCCAGCTTATCTATTCATCATATGGGGGCCTTTGGGCTAATCATTCAACCATTGTAAACCTGTTTCCACATCAGTAAAACGGGGATAAGAATGGTGCCTCTGTCTCAGGGATAATCTTGGCAAAGTGCTTAGCACCATGCCTGGCCCAGAGTAAGTTCTTAATACACAGTAACTAGAGTGGCCACATAAACAGAGTAAGTAGCTGTAAATCTATCAATTAGTGTGTTCTTCAGGAGGGGATGTAGGATCCATCCCAGTGACTGTGGCTACAGGAAGACAAGAGAGCTTGTTCAAGTAGAGGAGCAGGTGGGTTTGTCCAAGTTGACAGAAACCTGAAGAAGCACAGGAACCCAGATAACACATGCAAAGAAATATAGGTGACACATTTTTATTGTGTTGACTATAGCAGGAATTATTCTTATTTGGCTAACAGCAATTCTATCAGTGAGTACAACAATACATGTGCTAATGGTAGCTAAACGGATTAAAATAACAAGAAGGCAAATTTAAAGTCATTACATCCATCAGGAAGAAATGCCAATGCCAGCCATGATCAAAAGACTGTCACATGTATAAACAATAGGTATGATGTTAGAGAGATGGGAGAGGGGGTGATGGGGCACTCACCGGGATCAGCAACGACATCAAATGAAACAACACTCCCCAAATCCCACCGTGGGTGAGTGGAGCCCAGATTCCAACCCAGATGCCTGAAGCTGAGGCTCTGACCACCCATCAGAGTTGGCCAGCGCCACATCAACTTCAGGCTGGAGTTTCCCAGGCCTCGCAGGCCCAGCAAGATTGGGGGACAGAGCAGTTGAGGACTGAGGGGCTGGGGTGAGGGGACCTTCCCTACAGTCTTGATGGGCTGGTCATGAAGTATAACCAGGGACCCTGTCTGCCAGAAGGATGGATGAACTGAGCTGTGGGCTTTCCAGCTCCCTGGGATTATGAAATCCTTTTAGGCTTTCCCTTCAGCACCCACCAAGAGGGGAACTCTTCCCTCAGGGATGCCAGAGCTTTCTCTTCTTAGCAGATCTGCGTGGTTGCTATGACCACAAAACTATGGGTGGAGTTGAAAAAACTTAAGAGGCACACATTTAAAAATTGATTAATTTTTATTTTTTATTAAATTTTTTTCTTCCAAGTTTATTGAGATATAATTGACATACAGCAGTGTATAAGTTTAAGGTGTACAGCATAATGACTTGACTTATATACATCATGAAATGATTATCACAATAAGTTTAGTGAACATTGATCATCTCATATGATACAGAATTAAAGAAATAGAAAGAAAAGTTTCCTTGTGATGAGAACTTAAGATTTACTCTCTTAATAACTTTTGTATATAACATACAGCCGTGTTAATTATATTTATCATGTTGTACATTACATCCCTAGTACTTATTCATCTTATAACTGGAAGTTTCTATCTTTTGACTGACTTCATCCAATTTCCCCTCACCCCACCCGCTGCCCCTGGTAACACAAACCTGATCTCTTTTGCTATGAGTTTGTTTATTTGCTTGTTTTTGAAGTATAATTGACCTACAACACTATATCACGATATTAGTTCCTGTTATAAGCATAGTGATTCGATATTTCTATATATTTCAAAATGATCATGGAATGCACACATTTTTTTTTTTTTTTTGCGGTACGCGGGCCTCTCACTGCTGCGGCCTCTCCCGTTGCGGAACACAGGCTCCGGACGCGCAGGCTCAGCGGCCATGGCTCACGGGCCTAGCCGCTCCGCGGCATGTGGGATCCTCCCGGACCGGGGCATGAACCCGTGTCCCCTGCATCGGCAGGCGGACTCTCAACCACTGCGCCACCAGGGAAGCCCGAATGCACACATTTTTGAACTGGGATAAAATGCAAGCTAAAGATTTGTCCTAGATTTTCCCTCTTGAGTAACTGAATTGTGAGATGCCAATTGTTTAATATGAGAGATGTATCATCACACAGAGAATCTATTACATGCAGTCAGTCAGATACATACCCATGTGTACACACACACACACACACACACACAAAGAGAAGGTCATTGGGGATCTTTCCTTCTTCAAGAACACTGGATCGTTCTTAAGAAGTGAAAAAAAGTCTCCAAACTCAAGAAAATATTTTCCGTGAAGTCTGTGAATGCCACACACAATTGCTCTAATCTTGTTCCTCCAGCTTTCCTCATTAACCTCCATCTCTGCCTTGCTCTGAGGATTCTGTCCCCTGAACTGAAGGGTAAGTAGTAAGGAATATTCACTCCCTAGCCTTCAGGGTTGCTCAACTTCTTGAGAGTCTTCTCTGAGCCTTCCCCCTTCATCCCCTTCCAAGAGATAGAAATAGACCAGAAGCTTGAAGGTCTGAACTCACCCGTTGGAATGATTTAATCCTGCTTCAGCACCGCGGACAGAGCCCCA
>NW_020175402.1:6789964-6819233 GCF_003031525.2 Neophocaena asiaeorientalis asiaeorientalis
TGCCGTCAGGAGATGGGAACACCCAGATTACCACAAGGTCTGAATGTAGACAGTGCTTCATCTAGACCCCAACCACAAGCTCACATGTTCTTTGAACTCTCCAATTTAATATTTCAAAAATATGCACATTTTGCTTTCTATATTATACCCATGATTGTTTTAATATAAAATACAAAGCAATGGATATTTCCGTGTATTAGAGTAAAACTGGAACAGAGGGAGGATGTCCTATGCCTAAGTAATGTCTTTTTGTACTGCTGGGCACACCTTAAAAATTCCTCTGGCGTGTGTGTGTGTGTGTGTGTGTGTGCGTGTGCGTGTGCGTGTGTGTGTGTGTGTGTGTGTGCGTGTGTGCGTGTGCGTGTGTGTGTGGTGGGGTATAGTGCTCACAGGATGAAGTTCAAGATACTTACCTCGGAATTCACATCATCATCTGCTACTTCCTCCTTTTCCTCTACCACTTTCACTGATGCCGCACCCTCACATCTCACACAAGAGCTACATACCACACACACATGTCACACATATATAGGATCCCATTGAACCCCTGACTCACCCTTCAGTGCCCTTGGGGTTGTATCCTTTCTCATGGAAGAAGGTGGGTCCCTCCACTCCTTCCTTCTCTGATCCTGCCTGTGAATACAGACACATGTCCCGCACTCTGAGATGCAATCCATGCCACCCAGCAGAGCAGAGCTGTGGCTCTGCTGTTTTAAAGGAATAAACCTAGGCTGACCCCCATTGATTTATTTCACTCTTTGAATCTTGTCGCCAGGCATGGGCTCTTCATCATTGCCTGCAATGAGCAGACTGAGGAGAGAGTCTTAGAGCTTGACTGCCCAGGTCAGCTGCAAATGGAAACTAAAGGGTTGAGGTTTTGGTGAATTTTTTCCTCCTCCAATTGTGGTTCAGTGAGCCTTCAACAGCACTAGAGGTTCTGTGTGAGCTGAACCATGCAGGTTGCATGCTAAATCTCTTCCTGCTGCTCCAACATGGGGCTGGTCTCCAGGAGGCATTCTGGGTGAACAGAGGAGCAGCGGCTGGTCCCTGACATAGGAGGTTAGAGCAGGAAGTTAAAGCTTGCACATTAATTGGTCAACAACCCAGCTGACATCTGCTCTGTGCCAGGCCTGCCCTGGGCTCTGGGGCTGCTTGGACATTGCCCTAGAGCTCAGTCTGGGGGCTGGTGGGCAAATCACAAATGGAGGACCAGAGAGGGGATATGATTCACCCTGAGCCCTACGGTCAGGCAACTGGCTGGGTTAGGATAGAGCCTAGGATTCCTGACACCTTGGCTTTCCAACGAGGAGCTAGGGCAGTGATAGGGGTCAGGGAATATTTTCTGGGGAAAGATCTTGACTCATAAGTACTGTACATGGAGATGGAATAAAAAAGAAAGGGGATTAGACCACCCCCACCCCACCCCTGGTCGGAGCACCCCTGCCTGCTTCTTTTCCAGCTCTAACCAATTTTGTCCTCCAGAAATGCCCTGCCCCAGTTTGGAACTCTTCACTTGAAGGTAACAATAAACGGGTTAAACAAATGTGGGAATTTGCTGGCTCAGCGAACCAGCGAAGGTCCAGCCAGGCTCCACCTCTCTGACATTCTCTCCTCCAGTGTTGCCTTCACCCCTGGCCCCTCGTGCCCCTCACTCCCTGGAGCCAGAAGAAAAGCGCGGGTCCCTTCTGCGAGTTCCCCCAGAGGAGAGCGAGCGATCCTTTCCCCAGAAACTCCAGCAAACATCTCGCCTCTCGTTGGCCTGAGCTGGGTCATGTGCCCTGCCCTGAACCAATCACGTACCAGCAGGATGGGGTAGGCTGATGGCTTAAGCCAATCAGACCCCACCTCGGGAGCTGAGGGCGAGTCATTCATACCACATGACGGAGAGTGGGAAGAGGCAGCTTCCTCAAGGAGAGTGTGGTGGGCTTGTTGGAAAGAGGTGAGATGGAAGCTGGGGGGGTGGGGGCCAGCAAAGGTTGTGACAGATGCCACCACCTGAGATGGGTAATAACATCCAATCGATGAGAAGTCTTCTTTGCTGCTCCAGCCCCATCTCCAATGTCCTGCCTCATGTCCAAGGCTGCTGAGAGGCATGGAGTCCCCACCATCGTGGCTCATGACTCCATCCATCTCCCTGGCTGTGCCCCGAGCTGGGATTCTCCATCCCCACTCCACCCCCCTTCACCCTTTAGATCGCAGCTCAAACTTCACCTTTGGCAACTACGAAGTGAGTCACCTCTGCTGGGTGCTCCCACCACCGTTTGCTGCACCACTATGATCAAGTTTTCTATTGTCCCCCACCCACTCCCTACACACAGAGCTTGCCAGTTCCTGGAAGGTGTTGAAATAAATCTCTAGGCCCAAGATGGAGCTGCTCCTGCCGAAGGTGTCACATCAGCATAACGAAACCCAGATAACTTTTGTGTCCCCGTAAATGCTCCACTTGACCAGAAATGCAGTATACCTAGTACGCCAATCCTCAGAGGCCAAGCCAGCTTTGGGCTTTATGCTTTTTCCTTGTTCCTTATTTATTTTCTCCTTTTCTCGTCCTTGTTCTATATTCATTTTCTGATTTTCTCTTCCTTGTTCCTTATTCTTTATCTTATAAATGCCTCCTGCCTTCTGCCCAGTTTTGCAGTTCTCTGGACCCTTGGGAACGAAGACTTCCTGCTTCATGAAGTGTTAAAGTTTGTTTGTATCACCTACATTGTCTTCTTAAATCATTTAAAAACAAAGGTATGGACCTGGACAAGTCTTAACTAATCTCTTTGTTCCCAGCCTCTAGGTACTGCCTGGTTAAGAGCAAGAAGTCAATAAATATTTGTTGAATTAATGAAAATAAGTCTGTGCTGAAGACACGACTTCTGTGAAGTTGTTTGCGTTTTAACAAAGGACAAAGCCTCGAGCCTTAGGAATGAAGCTCAAATGGTAGGGTTTCAGGCACCAGTAAACTCAGGACAGAAGCTTCCTCCATTGTTTAGTGCCTGGAGGAGGAAGTGTCTGTCTCAGCAGGTGGAATTTTCCATTCATGGCTTTCCAGTGCAAAAACAATCACATGGGCTCCTGAAAACATGTGTCATGGAAACAAATTTCCCTTTGGATTTCTTGTGGAAAGAAACTTCTCTAGTCCTGTCAAGTTTCCTGTTCTGGTTGACAGAATGTTCCTTCCTGACTCCCTGTGAACTATGAAGGTGACATCCTGATTGACCCACCTCAGCTCTCTGACCCCAAAGCCATGGAGCCCTACCTGTCAGTCCAGCTCTGCTTAGCCGGGAGACCCATCCTGCAGCTCAGGCACTTCCACATCAAGCCCCTTGGCCTGGATGCTTCTCCAGAGCTGACCTGGGGCCCATCTTCACCACTGGGCTCCTCTCTGGTCTTCTGGCTGACTGCCCCCAGCCCCCACCACCATGCTCCAGCTCTATGCACTGACACCCTCTCTGCCCTCCAGTACCTCCACTCCAGCCTGCCCTCTACTCTGCCCTGCAATGATCCTCCACAGCACAAAATTGACTGGTTCCCTCCTGCTATCAATCCTTCCCAGGCTCCATGGTGTCCTTGGATCACGTTCCAAACTCCTTGGCCCTGCACCAGCCACACAGAGGCACAGGTACACACCAGGCAAGGACCTGCCCCTGCTTTTGCACCTGCCCTTTCCTCTGCCTGGATGCCCTTCTCCTCCCTATTGGCCTGGCGAGCTCATACTCACTCCTCAAGACCCAATCCCAACACCCTCTTCTCTGTGAACCTTCCCTGAGGAGCCTATTTCTGTCTCTGCTCACGGACCCTCATTACCGATCCCCTGGTCTGTCTCCCCCACTAACCTGGGAGCACCTCTAAGTTAGAAGCCAAGCCTGATTTTCCATGTCCCCAGCATCTGGCAGCAGAAAAAGTGTCAGTATGTGTTTATGGAATGAATGAATGAATGAATGGACTTACTACGGTTAAGAGAACAGCAACAACTTATCTCTTATTTCTGGAGCATATATTACGCACCAGGCACTGCACTAGGCAACTTGCCTGCATCAATCCTCCATAGTGTCACACCCCCTTCTGAGTCTGGCACGATTATTAGGCCCATTTTACAGAGGAGACACCTTGGGCTCCTCTGTAAAGGAGGAGAGGTCAAGGATCCAGTCCAAGGTTACAGTGTAAGGGAGTGACGGGGCTAGAACTTGAACTCAGGGGTGTCCGGCTCCAACTTCTTCATTTACTGAGGACCTACTATGTGCCTACGATTCCTGGAAACAGAACCAGCCAAGTGTCTGACCTCGTGGAGTTCCTATTGTATAGGGTGAGGAGGGGACAAACAATAAAGAAATATGTATATATAAATAATGTCAGAGCTGATAAGTGCTACACAGAAAAATAAAATAGGGTTGAGGGCTGTATTAGTTTGCAAAATACCACAGACTGGGTGGCTTAAGCAACAGAAATCTGTTTTCTCACAGTTATAGAGGCTAGAAGTCTAAAATCAGGGTGTTGGCAGATCTAGTTTCTTTGAGGCCTCTCTCCTTGGCTTGCAGACAGCCACCTTCTTGCTGTGTCTTCCTCTGTGTACACACATCCCTGGTGTCTCTCTGTGTGTCCTAATCTCTTCTTGGATTGGAGGGCTTCATTTTAACTGAATCACCTCTTTAGAGGTGCTATCTCTAAGTACAGTCACCTTCTATGGTACTGGGGGTTAGGATTTGAACACATGAAGTTTGTGGGGGACAAATTCAGGGGGTCAAGGAGTGATAGGCTGGGGTGGGTGATACTCTAAGGGATGTCTGAGTTGAGACCTGAATGAAACGAAGGGACAAACCTGGTGACACCTGAGGGAAGCAGAAGCAGAAGAAACAGCAAGTGCAAAGGCCCTGAGGCTGGAAAAGGCATAGCCTCTTTGAGGAATGGCAGGAGGTCATGGAGGCTGTTGCTTTGTGACCTGGGGAGAGGGGAGAGAGATAAGGTCAGAGGGGCCAACACACACACACATCCTCTGAACAGCCTCAGAGGTTAGTGGCCCAGTGTGACTGACACTTCTTACCTCTATAAGGTATCGATTTCCATACCTGCTTTGTGCAGATGGGGAAACTGAGGCCCAGGATGAGGAAGGCCCTGCTCAGTGTCACATAGCATGTTGGTGTTAGATGTCCTGCCCTAAAACTGCCTTTAGTGCCCCTCTTTCTGGGGAGGTGGGTGGAGTGCAACTGGTGCTGGCAAAGCACCGCTGGGAGGAAGGGTCTGTGAACTGGGATTAGTATAATTATTGCTACTGTTACCTCTGTGTAGAAATGACAGTGGATCCTGCCAGGAGCCAAGTGGGTGAAGAGAAGTGGGGGGATTTGGGGCACCTGCTCCCTAGGAGGGGAGAGTGATTCTCCCAGGCAGTGTCTCCGTCTTGCCCTGACGCTCTTCCTTTTTGTCAGTTTAAGCAGCTTCTTCCCTGTGCCGGGCTCCACACATGGGGTGACCTCAGTCACTCTGAGCCTCTGACAGGCTGGGGATGACGTGACTGAGACCCAGAGGGGTTGGGCTACCTGATCAAGGCACTGAGCTGGTGACTAGGAGACGGGATTTGAACCCACACCCATGGGGCTCCAGAGAGCGCCAACTCTAACCGTCCACCATCCTCAGCCTCTGTCTCCTGGGTGCTGCCTGCCACTTGCCACCCTTGGGCAAGTCATTTCCTATCCCTGGACCTTGTTTTCCTCATCTGGAAAATGGAAGAGACACTCCTGGCCCTTCTGCCTCCCAGGGACATTGTGATGCCCCTTCCTCAGGGAGGAGATGGATTCATGATGCCACGGGTGACAGCGCTGAGGACTGAGCCACACACAGGAGCTCGTCAGGCCCTCAGGGAAGCCCTGTGGAGTGAGGGGTCTCAACCCTGTTTCCTGAGGAGGGAGATGAGACTCAGAGAGGTTCAGGAGCTCACCCAAGGTCACACAGCTGAGAAGGACAGAGCCAGGACCCCAACGCCCCCCTCTTTCTGAGGATTCCTGCCACGCCCCCTTCCCATTCAATAGGAGCTCAGCCTCCTAAAACCTTGGTCAACAGTGGCTGTTAGACACAGTAAGGCTGAGCTTAAGGGGAACTTAAAAAAATTGAATCATGTCACCTCCCCCCATTTAAAAGCCGTACTCTGAACAGACACCTGTGAAGCCCTCTGTGGCAGGGCCCCACCCAACCCCACCCTCATCTCAAGCACCTCCCCTCCCTCCGTGCTCCCACTGGCTCCGGCAGTTCCTGGAACACGTCCTGCTGCTTCAGGCCTGACCTGCCTGTGCGCTGCTCCCTCTTTGTGGAACGCTCTTCTCCCTTCCCTCTCCTCCCCTAGTCCACGCTCCACAGAGCAGACAAAAGAGCTGTAAAAACACCGGCCTGGTGGCATCACAATCCAGCTTAAAGCTCTCCCACGGCCCCTACTGCCCTGGGATAAGCCACTACTAGAAGATGTAGTCCCTCCTGGCCTGTCCTTGTCCGTTTCCAGCCTCATTCTAACCACACTAGCGGCCTCTGTTCTTGGGAAGCCCCAAGCTCCTTCCTGCCTCAGGGCCTTCACTTGGCAGTTCCTGCCACCAGGAAAGCTCTTCCTCTTCCCTTTTTGTCTGACTCCTGACCCTTCTGGTCTCAGTTCAAATATTCCCTCAGGGAGGCCCTCCCTGGACCCCCTAGATTAAGCCGCCATTTTCTTCTCCGTCATGTTGTTTTATCCTCTCACGTCACAATAAGCATCCCAGTTTCTGACTATATTCATTTGTTTATCTATTTACGTCTCCTTCCTCAGCTAGACGATAGGGTCTCTGAGGACAGGGAACACGTCGTGGTGTTCAGAACAAAATAGACGCTAGGGAAATATATGGAATGAGTGAGGGAACGGGTGAACAAAGTTGGGTCCTCAGTAAACTGAATGAGACAGAAATCCAGGGGTGTGCCCAGGAGGGTCCAACAGGCTCCTTCTCTCCCGGCTGCCCCTGTGCCCTTTGGTGAGTGGGGAGTCAGCAGGGATGCTGTCACCATGGCTACACACTGAGCAGCAGCCTCTCCAGTCAGGTCGATATTTAATTCCACTCAGTTCCACTCATCATTTCTTCCAGGGAACTCATAACATTTTGACATCATCAGGGCCCTGGAGACACGAGTGTCTCAATGCACCACTGACATGTCAGGCGTGGTCCCCTGCTCCCTGCACGCCTTGAAAGGCTCCCATCCAATGCAAGGCCATTTTGTCCTTTGCGTATTGGGAAGGGCGTGCCCCATAGTGGGGGACGTGGGGAGACTCCTAGAAGCCCAGGGTCATTGGGAATCTGGAAGCAGCACTAATGCCAGCCCCACTGTGTCTTAATAGTAGCTCATGGCAGAACTCAACACGTGATTGGCCGAACAAATGAATTCATCTGACTGGAGGTCCCTGCTGATTGGTTCCTCTTGTGATTTGCTTGCTGATGTTTTCTTCCCCAAATCCTGGGTTATTCTAAGGCATCCGCCTCCCTGTTGTTTACTCATTCACCCCCAGATGCAGGAGGCAGCTTGGCCAGGCCCAGAGCCCAGGAGAAGGCCAGGGACGTTACCTCTTCCAGGGCCCCTGAGGACTGTGATGGGAGGTCGAGTCCTCCAGTCCCTCCAGTCATGCCTTTGCTTCCAGTTTTTGTTTTTTTGTTTTTTTTTTTGCGGTATGCGGGCCTTTCACTGCTGTGGCCTCTCCCGTTGTGGAGCACAGGCTCCGGACGCGCAGGCTCAGCGGCCATGGCTCACGGGCCCAGCCGCTCTGCGCCATGTGGGATCTTCCTGGACCGGGGCACGAACCCGTGTCCCCTGCATCGGCAGGCGGACTCTCAACCACTGCGCCACCAGGGAAGCCCTGCTTCCAGTTTTTGATCAGAGAGCCTGGGAGCAGATTCTACCTTTCCAAACTTTCTGCTGTCTTCTGAGCCCTTTGATCTAGCCCACCCCTGCCTCTGCTGACCCCATGGACCTCACAGTTCACCTTCTTGGGCTGGGGAGTCAGGGCTACAGTCCTATCAGGGAGACAGACCCTCATTCTCCCCGGGTCCTGTGAAGTGAAGGGTGCATCAGCTCGTTGCGAGGAGCTCTGAGGGGTTTGTCCAGACCCTTCCCTTCTCTCTTATTAACAGGATCCTCTGATATGGACACTGGGAGGGAGATGGGCCCTCTTCCTCTGGGGTCACAAGCTGTAAGAACCATCTAAGCCTGGAATCGCTGGTGGTCATTTTCCCCTCAGTGGGGAGAAGGCCTGTCTGAGAAGGACGTCGACACAGAGGGAAGCAGAGCGAAGAGAAGGGAGGAAGCAGGTAAAGCTTTTGCCTCCAGCCGACCCTGTAAAACCAGTTCCATGCACTGTATGTTCCAGTTCTGTGGGCCAACAAGTCCTATACCTGTTGCTTTAACTCTTCGTGCTCTGCCCCTTGCAACAAAAGTTTCTGCCTAAAACAAGCTGCGATCAAGGAGCAGAGCCCGACTCTGAAAGGGAAGCAAGGCCCAGAACAGAGAAGGAGAGAAGCCTCAGAGCTGAGATGCCAGGAACGATGGGCCGTGTCACCAGTGAGAGTGGCCAGCTGTCAGCAGGGCTGGACGCAGAGGCTCGGCCGTGCCAGGCTGCGGCGCCGGCCAGGCCTGCCTGTGGGAGCCCTGCTGCACTGGTCCTGAGGAACTGTGCCTTCTGCCCTGGCGTGGTGGACCAGGTAGCTTCTGGGGTCATGAGCTGAGGCCAAGCAATCATTATCTCCACATTACGGATCAGGAAATTGAGGCCTGAAGAGGGGAAGTGACTGTCCTGAGGCCACTCAGCTAGTAGGGAGCAGAGTCCGGCTTTGGACCTGGATCCATGCCCAGAAGTAGGATTGCTGGATCGTACGGTAGCTCTATTTTCAACTTTCTGAGGAAGCTCCAAACTGTTTTCTATAACGGCTGTACTAGTTGACATTTCCAGTAAAAGTACACAAGGGTCCCCTTTTCTCTACATCCTCCAGGCCTCTCAACTTAATGTATCTACCCGGAATCCCCCGCTCCAGCCCCACTCTGCCCCTCACCTGCTCTTCTCTGCCTCTCCCCCCACTTCTCCAGCCTCCGTCTCTAGGTGTGGGCTTTGCCTCCCTGGCCTGGCCAGGAGGTGGAAGTGTGTAAGCTGTTCAGACCCTGGGCCTTGACGTCAAGCTTAGTGCCTAGTTTCACTGCTATCGAGCACAGAGTTTGCAAACAGTTGCCTGGGGGGGCTGATTCAGCTCACAGTTCTATTTCTTTTGGCCCTCGTGGTGTTTTTGTTCTCTTTAATGAAATTTTTTCTTTTAGAACAGATTTAGATTTGCAGAAAAGTTGCAAAGATGGTCCAGAGAGTTCCCATAAGCCCCACACACAGTTTCTCCTATTATTATCTTTAAAAACATGGCAGTTAAAAAAAATGAGACTATTCAACAACAACAGCAACAAAAAGGTAGAAAGAGAAAAGGCAAAAAAATCCAGCCGTCTGCCTTGCCCTGAAAAATTGGAAGATCTGGCCACACTGGGCTCATACTGGTCATAACTATGATGGGACTGGGCTCCCCAGACCCTCCCAGGCTGCCCCTCACACAGTGTGTGTGTTGGCACTCACATCTGGCCCGTTTCACTCACACACATTCTCTGCCTGCCTCTTCTTGGCATTTGAGCCTGGGATCCCTGGTTAAATGTACTGGCAGTTTAAGATTCTTGAACCACAGAACCACAGAGTGTTAGAATCAGAGTCTCAGGTACCTAGGACTATAGAATCTTAGAATTTGTTCACTTATTTAATAAATATTTTCTGAATGTCCCCTTTGTGCCAGGCTCTGTGCTGGGTGCTGAGACAATTCTGCAGGTCGAGAATAGATTCTTAAAGCAGGAGTGGAATCAGGATCTCAAGAGGAAGAGCCTCACTCAAGCCTCCTGTCTGCCCAGGCTTCATCTACTTTCTGCTTAGTGCCAGCAAATAGGGACCCCGCCCAGGCAGGGCAACACACCAGGGGCCTGCGACCATCGGGAACTGCAGAGTGCCCAGGAGCTGCCACCAGGAAGGCGTCCTCACCCTACCTTTTCTTGCTGGAGGAAAAGCGCAGGTGTGCATGTGTGCGCGCACGCGTGCGTGCGTGCGTGTGCGTGTGTTGACCCCCAGCAGGGAAGTCTTAACTCTCTGTAGCCACTTGAAGTTCATGCTCTTTTTCTGGTTGGTTTCAACTTCCCAGTTCTCCCAGCACAGGCAGCCAGGGTGGCACAGGGGAAAGAAAGAACACAGGAGTAATGCAACAACGATAATATGAATAAACAAGGTCACCATGTGCTGAATAATTACTACACGCCAGACCCTGACCCACTTGTTCATGGGATCCTCAAAAGAACCCAGTGAGATTGTTACTCCCCGTCTTAGAGATGGGGAAACTGAGGCTGAAATAGCTTGCTCAAGGCCTCACAACGGTCAAGGGCTAGAGCTGGAATTCAAACTCATGCCAGTTGGACTCAGTCTGTCTTTGCTCCTCTGTGCCACTGTCTGGCCCTCTTACAATTCTGTAAATTGAGGCTTAACTCACAGGGCTTAACTCACTTCTTCTTGTGAGACAGAAACAAGATGATGCGCGGAACATAGTAGGTGCTCAGTAAGCAGTAGCTGTTGGTATTAGGATTGTGGTCGGTCCCAGAGGGGAGGCTGGCTGGGGTTCCCGCTTCTGGCCCTGCCAGTCCGGTGAGTGAGGTCTGTGCGGAAGCTGATATGTGTGTCGGGTGGTGGGGTGGGGAAGCTGCTGTTTATTTATTCCTCACCTGCACTCTGCTGGAGGGATGGAGAGCATGAGAGAGGAAGGTCAGTCCCATGAAGGTGGATGAGCTTCAGACACCTCTGAATGACTTGTGATTTATTCATTGGCTCCCTCGAAGACACCATGCCTGACCCCTCAACCCATTCCTGAATTTTCCGTATCTAGCCGGGCAGTGTTCCTTGACCGGGACAATTCCAAGCAAGGCTCGCCTCCCAGCACCTCTGAGAGGCAGGGATTATTGTGACTGATTCACAGATGGAGAAACCCGGAGGCTGCTGAGCGGACCTGCCCTCCCCTGATCTGGGAGAGGCTGCGTGTGGAGTCCCCGGTGGTGGGTCTCAGAGGAGGGCGCATCCAAAGGGGGTCGCCTGGAGAGGTGGACAGCCCTGGGCTCAACTGGGTTTCCCTGGCTCTAGTCTCAGCTCGGAGTCTCTGAGTGACCTGCTAGGACTCTGTTTCCCCACCTGACAATGATGGAATGGGACCAGATGATCTCTATGGTAGTGCTCTAGATTGAATAACAAATAGACAAGAATGAACCTCAGGCTGGAAAAGGGGATTAAACCCTGGACTCAGAGTCCAGACGGGAGGAAAATAAGAACAGGGACCTGCTCCCTAAGGAGAGAACCTGCAGAAGAGAAGGTGGGGAAAAAGTTAACAAGGATGACGGCAATCGCGGAACACGGGGCAGCACAGCGGGCATCCTTTATGTCCGAGTCCCCCAGCAAGCCCGAGATGCAGGGGCAATGACCCCACTGTACAATGAGGAGGGTGAGACCTGAGGGGGAAGCAGCTCTGGGGGGGGTGGGACGGGGATGCAGGGCCAGGAATTCGAACCTGGGTCTCCGTCCGACATGCAGGGCAGGGGCTCAGAGGATGGGCAGGGCCTGTCCTGGGGCCTGGAGAACTTGGACGGTGTGTTGATCCGTTTCTTTCCACACAGAACCACCCTGAGGTGTGCTGTTTGGCTCGGGAGGTGGTGAGGGCCCTGTCTGTGAAGGGGGCAGGACCAAGACAGCTGCGGCCGCAGTGCCCCTGCCTGTCAGGACTTGGAACCCCAGGGGCTCTGGGAAGATGACAATTCACACACCATTCTCAGGCTTCTCAGCATCTCCGGTCCTCACGACAACGTCTGCGGGGTACATGGTGGTGCCCCACTTTACATGGAAGCAAGCTGAGGCTCTCAGGGGTGAAGAGACGTCCCCAGGCTCGTGCAGCCTGGAAATAGGGGGTCCACCCGCAGGGCCGCTGGCCCCAAGTCCCCAGTCAGCACCTCTGGGGTCTCATGTTGGGACAGCAGCAAGACTGATGTGCGTGTCTGCAGCCGGCCCCACTATTATTACTTAAATCAAATCCAATAAGTATTACCCCTTTGGCTGGATATTGAGAAATTGTCTCAGCCACCAAGGTGGAAGGTGAAAGAGGAATTGCTGGAGAAGAGGAAAAAAGATCAGCCTGACAGCGGCTGGGTGGACCGGGATGCAGAGAAAGACCCAAGGCTGAAGGCTGGCTAGGGGTCCGGGGCAGTGGGCTCCCAGACCAGCGATCCTATCACTGACCCCTGGGTGACCCGGGCAGGCCCGTTAACCTCTCCAGGCCTGGCTCCTTCCTGGGTGAAATGGCTCTGGCCATGCACAGCCTTTGGGTGGCTCTATTTCTGGAATTTTCAGGGACACTGACTGCTGGATCCTTTTACCTCCTCTCTCCTCCCAGCCTTTGCTCCGCCGGTGGCTCTGCCGGGAACCTCTTCCCCTCCTGTGGCCTGTGTACCCCTGCTCGTCCTCCTGACCCCAGCTGAGACACCACTTCCCCTGGGAGGGCCCCTGATGCACCCACGTTGGACTGTCTGCCCTGCTCTGCCCACTGCCCATGCCCCCTTCCCAGGGCTTTGAATCTGTCCTGCTCAGAGGAGTGTCCCCAGTGCCTAGGACAGGGCCTGGCATATAGCAGGTGCTTAATAAATGAATGACATTTACTTATGTATTGAGTACCAGTTACATGCCAGACCTTAACTGGGTGCTGGGGATCCTGTGGAGGAGGGAGAACAGGACCCCTGGTTCCAGAGAACTTCCCCTCTGGAGGCTCGGGGGGAGGATGGGAAAAAAATGGAGACATTAATGTGACAAGTGACAGAGGGACCAGGTGGGGGACATATGTCTTGGGTCAGGCCCAGCCTCTCTGAGGAGGTGAAGGTGAGCTGGAATCGGATGGACAAAGCTGGGGGTCAGGGGATGCACAAATGGAGACTAGGGTGACCAACTGTCCTGGTTTGCTGGGTCCTGAGGGCTTCCTGAGATGCAGGGCTTTCAGTGCTGAAATTGGGACAGTCCCAGGTAAAACGGGATGAGCTGGTCACCCGAATGGAGACACTGGCCCTGCCTTTGGTGAGCTTGGGTGGGGTGAAGCTGACAGACCCAGAAGCAGCCACTGTGAACACGGTGGAAAGGGCTCACATGGAGGCACTGTGAGCAAGTGCTTTAACCACAGGAACTCACTGAATCCTCACAACAGCCCTGCGAGGAAGGCACCACCATCCTCCCCATCTTACAGATGCAGAAACTGAGGCCCAGCACAGTTAAGAAGCTTTCCCAGTCACACACCGGGGAGGGGTAGAGCCCAGATTCACACCCAGCCAGGCTGACTCCTGGCACCGAGCCTGTCACCACCCTGCCCTGCTGCTTCTATGACAGTGACAGCTACGACAGCTGATATGTGCCGAGATCTACACACAGGCATGGGGCCAAGCACTTACAGAACTCATCTCATCCAGTCCTCTCCTCCACCCTCCAAGGTGGCCATTTTTCACCCCATCTTTTCCTTCGCATCTTTTGCCCCAAGAACAGATGGGAGGCTGAGATCCAGAGCGATCAAGGGACATGTTCCAGGTCACCCAGGGCGCAAGAGGTAGAGACAGGACTCGAGCTCAGGCCCGGCTGAATCCAGAGCCTGTGCTGTCAGTGACATGAGCACCTGACCCCAGTGACAAGTCCTGACTCCAGCATCCAGGTGATTGGGAGGCCGGAGAACGCTGAGTGTGTTATGTGCTTCCTTTCACGGGGAATCTGCATTTCAGAAGGGCTTCTCTGGCAGCAGCAATGCTTCCCCCATGGCTCCCCACGCTCATGGTAGAGACCCAGGCGTCTGGCAGGTGGATGGCTACCAGCCAGCCAGAAACCCTCCCCCTCCCAGAGATGCTGAGTGTGGCCCCAGAGCTGAAGGTGACACTCTCCCCAATTGGCAGACAGAGACGGAGGGCCCTGGGCTGGGTTCCCAGAGAGAGAGAGACGGCTATGCCCGGCAGATGCTCTAAAGGCACAAGGCCTGACTCCTAGGAGAGAGCCCAGGCCACAGACAAACACAGGGACACTGGTGATGTGTCTGGGGGACAGTAGATGATGGGGAGCCTAGGGGTGTGGTCAGGTGGAAGCAGTGTTTCAGCCTTGGCCCGTGCCCGATGGCTGGTGGGTGGCTTAGGAGTGAGTGCTAAACCAACAGCTGCACAGCCCGAAAACTGTGAGAATAACAGGGTTGACGTGGCAATGTTGGGAGGCGGTGGAGCATGTGTGGCTTTTAAGGCCATGGACGTTGGGATGGCAAGCCATTGGTGGACTGTAGCAGGGGAGTGACTTGTTCTGCCGGTGCTTTAGGGAGATGTGGCTTTAATCTGGACAATAGGCAGGAGGGGTGGGTACTTCAAATAGCCCCTCTCGTCACTGACCCCAGCCGTGACTCGGCTCAGAGCCGTCCATGGGGCGCAGCCTGAGGAGGCTGGGCGACAGGCTCAGCGCGGGCAGATGGAGTCTGCAGGGCCTGCTGAACCTGGATGCGCAGAGCTGGGCCTATGGGAGAGGTCAGGGCCCCAAGGGAGGGCTGGCAGATGGCTAGTGATAGGGCAGGGAAATAACCCCAGTCAGAAGGGCTGAAAAAAACAGGCCTAAGCATTCACATCCAAACTGAGTTCACACAGTTGACTCCAGGGGGCTGGAAGATTTGTGCAAAGCTGTGACCTTGGAGGGACTTTCTGGCCAAGGACCACCCTGCCCTTCCTGCTCTATCTCCCCTTACTGATCCTAACAAACCCCACTTTTCTCTATGGTCCAAAGATGCTCTGGGCTTCCCCACTTCCTGGTTGTTCCTCATGCTGCTTCTTTCACCTGGAACATCCCTCCCTCGCCTACAGCAGTGTCCTATCCCCTCTGTCTGTCAGAATGCTTAGCCTCCTTCAAACTCCAGCTCACATGTGACCTCCCCCTGCCCCGCCCCGACTCATGCCCAGGTCGCCCATAGCTGCACATTTCCTCCCTCTCCTCTGCTCAGGGGGGTGAGTGGAAAGAGCATGCAGGAGGAGCCAGGCAGGTGGGGTTTGCACCCAGCTCCTCACTGCCCAGCTGTGTGACCTTGGGTGAGTCTCTTCCCCTCTCTGAGTCTATTTCCTCCTCTGTGGGATGGGGGAGGTGACGCCCACTGACCAGACTGTTGCCTGACTCTCAGTGAGGCACCCAATAAATGCTAACTTGATCACTTTCCTTAAGATAGTCTTCTTGAATTATGGTTTTCTCTGGATAAATGTCCAGGAGTGGGATTGCTGGGTCATATGGTAATTCTATTTTTAGTTCCATACTGTTCTCCATAGTGGCTGTATCAATTTACATTCCCACCAACAGTACAAGAGGGTTCCCTTTTCTCCACACCCTCTCCAGCATTTGTTGTTTGTAGATTTTTTGATGATGGCCAGTCTGACCGGTGTGAGGTGATACTTCATTGTAGTTTTGATTTGTATTTCTCTAATAATTAGTGATGTTGAGCATTTTTTCATGTTTTTGTTGCCCATCTGTATGTCTTCTTTGGAGAAATGTCTATTTAGGTCTTCCACCCATTTTTGGATTGGGTTGTTTGTTTTTTTGATGTTGAGCTGCATGAGCTGTTTGTATATTCTGGAGATTAATCCTTTGTCAGTTGCTTCATTTGCAAATATTTTCTCCCATTCTAAGGGTTGTCTTTTTGTCTTGTTTATGGTTTCCTTTGCTGTGCAAGGAAAGTTTAAGTTTAATTAGTTCCCATTTGTTTATTTTTGTTTTTATTTTCATTACTCTAGGAGGTGGGTCAAAAAAGATCTTCCTGTAATTTATGTCAAAGAGTGTTCTGCCTATGTTTTCCTCTAAGAGTTTTATAGTGTCTGGCCTTACATTTAGGTCTTTAATCCATTTTGAGCTTATTTTTGTGCATGGTGTTAGGGAGCGTTCTAATTTCATTCTTTTACATGTAGCTGTCCAGTTTTCCCAGCACCACTTATTGAAGAGGCTGTCTTTGCTCCATTGTATATTCTGGCTTCCTTTGTCATAGACTAGGTGACCATAGGTGGGTGGGTTTACCTCTGGGCTTTCTATCCTGTTCCGTTGATCTATATTTCTGTTTTTGTGCCAGTGCGATACTGTCTTGATTACTGTAGCTTTGTAGTATAGTCTGAAGTCAGGGAGCCTGATTCCTCCAGCTCCCTTTTTTTTTTCCCTCAAGATTTCTTTTGCTATTCGAGGTCTTTTGTGTTTCCATACAAATTGTAAATTTTTTTGTTCTAGTTCTGTGAAAAAATCCATTGGTAATTTGATAGGGATTGCATTGAATCTGTAGATTGCTTTGGGTAGTATAGTCATTTTCACAATATTAATGCTTCCAATCCAAGAACATGGTATATCTCTCCATGCACCCCAATGTTCATTGCAGCACTATTTACAATAGCCAGGACATGGAAACAACCTAAATGTCCAGCAACAGAGGAATGGATAAAGAAGATGTGGTGTGTATATAAAATGGAATATTACTCAGCCACAAAAAGGAATGAAATTGGGTCATTTGTAGAGACGTAGATGGACCTAGAGACTGTCATACAGAGTGAAGTAAGTCAGAAAGAGAAAAACAAATATTGTATATTAATCCATATATGTGGAATCTGAAAAAATTGGTACAGATGATCTTACTTACAAAGCAGAAATAGAGACAGACGTAGAGAACAAATGTATGGATACCAAGGGGGTAAGGGCAGAGTGGGATGAATTGGGAGATTGGGACTGACATATATACACTACTGATACTATGTATAAAATAGATAACTGCTGAGAACCTACTGTATAAAACAGGGAACTCTACTCAGTGCTCTGTGTGGACCTATACGGGAAGGAAATCCAAAAAAGAGGGGATATAGGTATACGTATAGCTGATTCACTTTGCTGTACAGTAGAAACTCACACAACGTTGTAAAGCAACTATACTCCAATAAAAATTTTAAAAAAATGTGACAACCTTAAAAAAAATAAAATAGTCTTTTGTTCATTACTTTTGTTCTGCAATTTCTCTGACGATAAAATGAACTCCTACAAGTAAAGACTCTTCTTCGGTTCAGCACTTATTTATGAAGTGTCTCCCCTGCACAGGCCAGGTCCTGGGCCCCGGGGATGACACCCAGAGCCCCACCTCTGCCCTTGAGAAACATCTGCATCCTTCATGATGCCGTGACCTGATCGTAACTGGAGTTCCATGGGGCCCAGTCTCAATTCAGTGTTGTACCCAAAGAAACAGTCTGGTGACCAACAGTCATTTAAAAAGGAATTCCTATTTTACTCCCATTTCCTGAAGAAGACTCCGGGGAGGTGGTTTGTGCTCCCACAATTTCTCAAGGCCCCATTCCTCACTTTCGGGAAATTGCAGAGCCTCTCACAAGCTGAAGCTTGCAGATCTCTCCAGCCCGCAGCTTGCAGAGCTGTTCTGTCTCCTTTCCTCCCCTTCCCCGCTTGCATCATGTAGAACCATCACCTCAGTCTTGGTTTCACCTTTGGTTTTCTCCCTATTGTCAATTCTCCTGGCTCTGCTTTGTAAGCGGGCTCACATACACATCAGAAATGATCTTGCAAAGATAACATTCTCGTTTAGAGGGCAGGGAAGGGGGGAAGCTGGGTGGGTAAAGATAAAATTCTCGTGTGTGTGTGTGTGTGTGTGTGTGTGTGTGTGTGTGTGTGTGTGTGCGTGTGTGTGTGTTGGGGAGAATAGGCACCACAGCTCAGCCTGCAGAGCAAAGGGCCAGAGCCATTGCCTCTGAGTAGAGCCAGATGCCTCCCTTCTCTCAAAAGCCCCTCTTTTATTCATTCAACACACGCTTACTGTCCATCCCTGGTCCTGCCCTGGGGTGGACACTGGGGCCCTAGAGGGAATCCCACCTTCACAGTCTCCGGTCTGGATGGGGAGGCAGGCGGAGACACAGACCATCTACACAGACCACCTAGAATGATAAGGACTCCAGAGGCATGAACTTGGGACGGGAACCCAGAGGAGGACCTCAGGTTGAGTCTGGGGATGGGAGAGGTTGATGGGTGGGGCTGGGGGAGGTTCCAGGCTGCAGTCACAGGCTCAGCTCAGATCTCATTCCCTCAATCATGTATTCTGTATTTCTTGTGCATGAACTATGATGCTGGAGAGACAGGTGACCAGGACCCGGTGGCTGCTCTCGTGGAGTCTGCAGCCAGTGGAGGAGAGTTGCACTGGATGGATCACTGCCCACATCTTTAATTCATCACATGTGGGGCAACTAGACAGCAGAGGGCTTTTTTTTTTTTTTGCCGTACGCGGGCCTCTCACTGCTGTGGCCTCTCCCGTTGCAGAGCACAGGCTCCGGACGCGCAGGCTCAGCGGCCACGGCTCATGGGGGGCCCAGCCACTCCGCGGCATGTGGGATCTTCCCGGATCAGGGCACAAACCCGTGTCCCCTGCATCGGCAGGCGGACTCTCAACCACTGAGCCACCAGGGAAGCCCTGAGCAGAGGGCTTTGATGCTCTGAAAGACACGTGATAATATGGACTTGACCTGCTCAGGGAAGGGGAGGAAGAGCCACCGGGACCAGGAGGGTGATCTAGGCAGAGAGAAGGGCACCTGTAAAGGCCCTGTGGTGGGCAGGAGCTGGTGTATTCTGGGAGACTGAGCAGAGGCCCTAAATGCTGGAGGGCAGAGGGAACAGAGTGGGGAAGCCAGACGTAGAAGGAGGCTGGGGAAACAGGAGAGACCTGGCTGAGGGCGTCTGGGGGAGCCTTCCCGCCCGGGTCCCACAGCTGTCGTCCCTTCACCAGCCACGTGTCTCAGGGCATGCTCTCTCTGTGCCACGACTGCACTGGGCACTAAAGGTCCTGGGGGTGAAACAGGAGTGACTGGGGCCTCTCTCAGCTGCTACCAGCTTCTGCCCACTCCAGCCCCTGACCCTGCTCTGGGCACTTGCTATTGACACTCAGCTGAGCCCTGAAGGGGCCCTGGTCGGCCTGTCAGAGGATGGGGGTGCTTATGCTGAGCATGCCACTGGGGACAAGCTAGGAACCTGGGGACAGGTGACCTCACCTGCAGATGGGAAGGTGATCGTACCCCCTTGCGGGCTGGTTGTGAGGAATAATTAGACAGAGTGCGAAGAGGATGGGGCCATAAGCCCAGCTACGGGGCCTCTGCCACCTTGTTCAGCCTCTCCTCCTGTTGCAGGGCCCTGCTATTCTCTGGAACAGCACTGAAGGCGCCCTGAAGCAGAGTGTGACCCCTCACGCAGCGCGATAAAACCATCCCCATGGATGGCTGAGCCGCGCAGGGCCCACAGCGGGAGCATGCGACCCGGTGAGGACTCCGCCTGCTCTTCAGTCAGATCAGACTCCTACACTTAAGGGCGAGGTGGCCGGCATTACCTGCTGGAGGTGGGCTAGTTCCCCGCTGACCCCAGGGCCTAGCATATTGTTTGTGCGCTGTAGGTGCTCCAGGTTGCCCCTGATATTTGAGGGACGGAGACCACACCTCACGGAGGCCCTCGTTCCTAAATATTTAAAATGATAAATCAGATCAGTGAAGTGGAAATAGTATATATTCTATTTGCTACCTTGACAAAGACAACTTTATAACAACCTGGGAGACCAGGTTTGATTTGAAGTTCTTGGGGTTCCAGCCCAGATGTGGAGGTGCAGGGAGAACCTGCCTTGGCGCCCCCGGGCCCATGCCCTTCTCTTCCTCTCCCCAGGTCCGCCCCACAGCACAAGGGTGTGGATTCCCCAGTACACGTGTTCAAATCCCTTTCACGACCCCCACGAACAGCAGCCCCTTGGTGCCCTTCAGGCCTGGGTTGCTCACCCCCCAGCCCAGTGTGTCCACCCTCAGCAGCACAGGCCCAGGGAAGAGGCCCACCTGGGTCAGGAAGTGGGCTTCAGGCCACTTGGATGGGGATTTCTGGGGTCCTAGGTATCCAAACTGTTGTCTAAATCAGGGGCTAGTCTCCAATGAGCACATCCTTTTGGCTACACATGTGCGTCATCCTGTGAGGAGAGGCACGGCTAGAGGAGGGACAGAGCAGGGTCCTTTAATGTCTGGGGTTCAGGGTAGAGGCCTGTTTTGCCCCCGGTCTGAGGATGGTATGAAGTCAAGCCCTGCTCCACCTGCCAGACTGTCTGCCTGGTTCTACAGTGGGAAGGAACCAAGAGGCTGGACCAAGTCATTAGGGAGAGGGAAACTCACAGATTCCATGCCAAGGCCACGGACAGAGGTTCAGAGACAGGACCATTTGGGCCTGGAGCCCCAAGGATGGAGTCAACCAGAGAAAGGACCTGGGCTCTATGGAGCTGTACAGGTTTGAGGGTGCAGCTGGGGCCTTAAGGTGGTGACAGACCTCGCCAGACCTCTACCATTTCCTTGCAGGTCATGAACAGAAACAGAAGTCCTGAGCACCAGTTAGGGGCAGGTAATTACAGACAGCTCCACAGCAAAGCTATTCAGCCTGCACCGTAATGGCCCATTGACCTTGCCTGGGTTTACACACTCTCACTCAGCTGTATTTTACACCATAAATGAATGCTTTTTTAAAGAGCTATATCTTTCCAACAGTATATGAATTTCCTAGATTCATCTCCCTTAACAGATCATTCATAAGAATGAATGTCTTGGGGCTTCCCTGGTGGCGCAGTGGTTGAGAGTCCGCCTGCTGATGCAGAGGAGACGGGTTTGTGCCCCGGTCCGCGAAGATCCCACATGCCGCGGAACGGCTGGGCCCGTGAGCCATGGCCGCTGAGCCTGCGCATCCGGAGCCTGTGCTCTGCAACGGGAGAGGCCACAACAGCGAGAGGCCCGCTTACCGCAAAAAAAAAAAAAAAAAAAAAAAAGAATGAACGTCTTAGCTCCTCTGCTATAATAAAAAGGGGCTTAAACAACAGTAATTTATTTCTCACAGTTCTGGAAGCTGGAGGTCTGAGATGGGGGTGCCAGCATGGTTGGGTTCTGGTGAGGGCACTTGTAGAAACCTGCCTTCTTGCTGTGTCCTCACAGGATGTGGGGAAAGAGAGAGTGTGACCAAGCAATCTGAGGTCTCTTCTTAAAGGGACACTAATCCCATCCTGGGCACCCCGCCTTCATGACCTCATCTGACTCTAATCACCTCCCAAAGGCCCCATCTCCTAATACCAGCACACTGGGGTCAGGGCATCAACACATGAATTTTGGGCAGGAGTTAATTAAGTCCATAGTAATGAACAAGGGTTACCTGCATATAAAAGAAAAGAAAAAGGAGAAAAGGTAACATGTAGTGGAGAGGAAACTGCTTTTAACATACTGTGGCTTAAAAGGAGGAGCCATGTGTCCCTGAATAGTTTTTACCGAGTCCCTCACACGTGGGGAAAGCTTGTTTGTTCATAAAGGCAAAATGCAAGGATGCTGGTATGTTTTTGCTCTTGTCATCGGTCGGGTAGAAGATATTGTTGTTTTCCGTGAAATTTTCACATGAACCGGGAATCCTTCTCCACATAGAGCCAGACCCACTTTGTCAAAGCTGGATGGGGACAGAGGGAGGAGGTGTCAGGGGCAGGAGAGGGACAGCCACAAACCTCCCACATGGGATTCTGGAAGGGACACCGGGAGTGAATGATAACTTTGGGAACAACCCTCCTGTGGGTCCAGGGCTTCATAAGAGGCCCCTGCAGAGCCCGCAGTTCGGGGTGACGCCGGCTGCCTTTGATGGAGGGTGTCTTCTGTGCAGACCCTGTGCCAGCACTTTACGAGGATTGTCTCACTGAGTCCTCAGCTCGACTTGCAGGGAGATGCTATCATTATCTCCATTTTGCAGATGAGGAAACTGAGACTCAGGGAAGGGGCGGGGCTTGCCCAGGGTCTCACAGCCAGGAGGCAGGGGAGCAGGACACAAGTCCCAGGAGCCATGTCCCTGGCTGGGGCGTCCTGGACAGGTTTGGGTGGGGAGGGAGCCCACTCTGGCAGGGACCGTCCACCTGCCAGGCTCTGGGCTGGGCCTGTTGCCTATTTCAGGGTCTGTTACTCTGAGCCGCAGTCCTGGTGGGTGTTATTATCCCCATTGCCCTGCTCAGAGCAGCGAGGCCAGTGGCCCAGAGTCACAGAGAAGCGCGTGTGGAGCAGGGCCCGTTCCTGTCTGCAGTCTGCTCTGCACCCAAGAGCTCATCCTGGCGGGAGAGCGGTCCCCCGGGTGCAGCGCCCACCCGGCGCCCTGCACATCCTCCCTCCTGTGACCCCCACAGCCCTGGGTACCACCTCCTCTGCTGCTGCCCAGCCCTCCTCCCGGGCTTGCTCTGCCTCACAGCTGCCTGCTGACCCCGCCACATCACTGCAGTGTCGCTGCCTGGTCTGAGAGGGACCCTGCTGTGGGGAGAGAGAGAGGGGCTGGCACATCCCTTCCAGGCAGCCTGAGCCTTTCACAGGGGTCTCCCGGGAAACGGCATACCCGGGGGAGCGTCCAAACACAGCCTCTTAAGAGTGAGACCTTAGCTAGCATGTTGTCAGAGGCGTGATGACCTAGTGGGTACAGAGGTGGTAGAGAAAGAGTCCTTTATTCTCTGTGGGATTTGGTCCAGCTCAGCCCCTGACTTGCTGTGTGACGCTCTGTCAGCCTGTACTTCTGCTCCCGATTCTTACGTGGGTGTAGTTTTTCCCACATCAAGCAATTTCCCAGCACTAGCTCAGTGTCCTACAATTCAACTCAGTTCTGACACTATCTACGTAGAGATAGTCTCAGATCCTACAGAGTAAAGGCTCAGTCCCATGAGGCTGGGTCCCCTTTGCCGGCCACCCCGCACACACTTCAGACTTCAGTGGAAAGTCTAGGCTGTCTCCTGTGCTTCTGACCTACTGGCTATAGATCAGAGGTTTCCACAGCATCCACCTTGGGTTTGATTAATTTGCTAAAGTGGTTCACAGAACTCAGAAACCAGTTTACTCACTAGATTACTCGTTTATTGTAAAAGGATATAACTCAGGAACAGCCAGATGGATGAGATGCATAGGACAAGGTAGGTAGAAAGGGGCACAGAGCTTCCATGCCCTCTCCAGGCACACCACCTTCCCTGCACCTCCACGTGTTCACCAACCTAGAAACTCTCTGAACCCTGTCCTTTTGGGTTTTTATGGAGGCCTCATTATGTAGGCATGATTGATTAAATCATTGACCACTGATGATTGATTCAGTTTCCAGCCCTTCTCCCCTCCAGGGAGGCTGGATGGGACTCTAACCCTCTAATTACATGGTTGGTTCTCCTGGCAACCAGCCCCCATCTTTAGGTGGGGGTCCAAAAGTTGCCTCATTAGCATAATAAAGACACCCTTATTACTCTCATCACTTACAAAATTCCAAAGGTTTTAGGAGCTCTGTGCCAGGAATGGGGGTGAAGACCAAATAGATATTTCTCATTATAAATCACGGTGTCACACAGACATTGTCATCATAACGCTGCGTGAAACACCCCCTGAAGGGTGTAGCTTCCAGCAGTGGGCACTTGCTCTTCTTGTTCATGGGTCTGTGGACTGGCTGGGCAGCCTGTCCTGGGTTCTGAGTTGGATGCACTTGGCTGCAGACCTTGGGCTGGGTTTTGGCTTGCTCCATGAGCCTCTCGTCCTCTGTTGTTTTGACTCCTACTCATCTTGTGTGAAACTTATAGGACTTAAGCTACGATAAGTAGTTCAAAATGGAGTCACAGTGGCCAACGTGGACTCCATATTGGATGTCTTAAATGCTCACTGTGGGACTGCGAGTGTCTTCGAGTGATGAACTAAGAGTATTGCTTTAGATAAGAAGTTTGATGGATCACGTACTTCACTCAAACAGAAGGAGAAGCTGATAGAGAATCAAGACCTCTCCTGGGGTGACCATCCCTCCTTAAAAAGAGACCACGAAGCTGAGTGACTTGAAGGCTCTTCGCGGGAGGACCTGACTCCACGCTGCCGAGAGATGCTGCCAGACTGATGCTGTCAGAGGCCCTGTCGGAGCAGAAGGAGGCTTTCCACTCCCACTGGTTGCGAGACCCATGGCTGGACTGGAGACCGCTGCTTGTGCTGAAATATCTCTATCCAGGACTTCTCCTGGAAGTGGTTTGTTACCCCTTTTATCCCTACTTTGATTAACCCATGTTGCGTGCTAATTTTGTGCAGTAAACCGAGTGATTCATGAATAGATTATTGGCTACTGTGTCGTATATCTCCAGTCCTGTGATTGTCACGTGCCCTTCCCGCTGGGCCCTGGGACAAACCCCTGTGGATCAGTGGCTCCTGACAGCGTGCTCTGCTCACGGAAAATGACACAGGCACAAGAGGCTGAGTAGAAACACGGGATGCTCCTTAAGGACATGGCTCAGAATTGCCACCTGCCACATCCGCTGACACTCTCTTGGCCCAAACAGGTCACAGGGCCAAGCTCTGCATCAGTAGGGCAGAAGGCCCTGAATATTTGCTGAAAAGAATCCAAACGGCTGCAGACACTTTGAACAATCGCTCCCCACCCCTAGGCCTGGGAATCCCTTCTGTCTAGTTATGGAGTTGGGTTATGTCCACAAGCTTTTCTATCCCCAACTCTCTGTGAAAGGAAAATCAAAATGGAACTGGCATTGCTAAGAGAGCTCTCTAAATAGAGCCGGGAGGCCATGGAAGGAGTGAGACTTATGGACGTCCCAGTTCGGATGGAATCTGACCTTTTGACCACTTATTGTCTTATCGAAGGCACCCAGAACATCTGCCCAAGGTTCCAGAAACTCAAGATACTTATCGGACACTTACCCTAAAATAACTCATGACAGCTGATCCCTTGAGGACAAGTATTTCCTTTCTTGTGTCACGGTCGATCATAATTCTTTCCAGACAACTTAACCTCGTGGCATTGCCTCTGTAAGCCCCTGACTCTTTCTCTTCCCCGGGAACACTTCAGGTTTTACCTGAATGTGTGTCTCCCGAACTGCGGATCCTAAGACCCCCAAATAAGCTTTTTCTTATTTGTAGTCTTCTGTGTCTTCTTGGTTGAAACCCCACAAGAGTGGGGTTTGTTACATTTCCTCAATCCAGGGCCGCCCAATCTCCCAAGGGGTCGCAGAGCCCAGTCGTCATGAGCTGGGGCTCGGGTGCGGGTCTAAGAGCCAGGCTGCTGTTTCGCTCAGCCCTTGGGCTCCCCACACACCTGGCACCGCCTCCTGCCGTCCCCCTGTTCACTGTCTTATCTGAGCCTTTCCCTCTGGGCCTCCCGGCTCCGCTCAGTCCCACCTGGTCCTGCTCCCTGAACGCCCCCTCACAGCCAGGGTCACTCCTTGAACCCGTGCCTAGTACAGCCTTCTCAGCTCCAAATCCCTTTCATCTTTGACTGTGACTCTGCCCTTTCCTTCACCGCCCCCATAATTCCAGCTTTATCTGACCCAGGTCCAAGGGTCTCCCCATCCCAGGCCCCAAGATCAGCTGTCTTCATTTTAGGCTCCACAAAAAAGGAGACTAAAGCTTAGCCACGGAATCTCTGCAACTGTGTGGGGTTTGCTCCTCCCCTCCCCCCATCAGGGGCAGGGCACCTGCATGCGGACCCTTCATTCCAGGCTGTGGTTGCAGTTCAATTGCTCTCCCACAATCACTTCTTCCCTTTCTTTGCAGCGCCTGCCTCTCTCTCTCTAATGCCCCCTTTTGTGTTGCCGCAAATTGTTTCCAGTTCCAGCAAAGTAGGTCTCGCGCTTTGCAGGGATGGCTTTCCACCTGCCTTCCTTCCCTTCCGGCCGGGCACCGAGTCCTCACTGTCTGAGCCACAGAGGAAGGGTGGCATGGCACCTTGGAGGTGACAGAAAGGTCTCTCCCTGTGGCCATAAATGTCTCTGCCCACGAGGTCCATGAATCAGCGCATCAGGCCCCCTCTCCCCATTTTCACAGATAAACAGGTGCCCATGTTCACCGGAAAGGAGCCGTGTGATCCTCACGGTAACGACACTGATGGTAACTCGTGATCATGGAGCCCTTCCTGTGGGCTGCAGGCCGAGCCAGGTTTTTTCCAGGCACCGTCTCTTGGTCCTCCCTGGAACTCTATAAAGTGGGTGCTACGACTGTCCCCATTCCTCAGATGAAGACACTGAGGCTTAGAGAAAAATCTTTGCCAAGGTCATGCAACTAGTTAGCAGTTGGGCAGGGAATTATCCCCAGGGCTGTCTGAATATGGGCGCTTCTACATCACACCATGTGGGCAGTGCTGAACCAGCCCCCTGGAATCCCCACATGCCCTTACACCAATGCACACCTCAACGTGTACCAGGAACATACGTGTGGCTTCGCTGATGGGCAACATCCCTGTGTGCACCGATGAAAATCCTCCTTGTGCACAGGGAGGTGAATGTCCCGTGAGCACTAGTGATGCCCTCTGTGAACACAACGGTGTCGCTGCCCATGTTCTGGATCCAGCAGGTCGTTAGGCTCAGTGATGAACCTGCTTTCAGGTAGCCCCGGAAACAGCTTCCAGGAGCACCGGACTCCAAGCCCGGGAGGCTGATTGGTGAACCGCTAACTAATGAACACTTTCTCCAAGTGCCCTCCTCGCCCACAATAATGCTGACCCCAGAGGGGTCCACAAGCCTCTGCTCCTTCCTTCCTCCCCTTGATCTCAGTTGCCCATTTATAAACCCTCTCACGCCCACGGCCTGGCTGGGGGAAGCCGGCCTTCCTCAGCAGCAGAGGAAGGTAATTAACTGTCGTCATTCCAGCTTAATCAGCTCCAGTGTGCGGAAGGCTGTCGTGATGGGAGGAGCCCAGGTCTTGTGGATGTGAATTATGTGCTCCCAGCACTTTATCACCCTCGGTTACTAGCTTATCTTTATTCATTCTGACAAATTAAATTAGCACTGTCTTTCCAATCTTGTTCTCTGGGAGGAATTAAACAACAGAGGCCAAGAGAGAACTGACCGTGATGCAGGTGTTTGAGCACTTTTGAGCACCCTGTGTCTTAAAGGCCCACTTGCCCCGGAAAATACCAGAGAACAATATCTACTGGGGAAGGGGTATCACATCAGCAAAATGGGCCCGATCTTAGCGTTGGCATGAGAAGCACAGGCCTGGGTTCTGGAATTCTGGGTGATGGCAGGCATCAACCTTGACAGAGGGCTTTGTAATTTCACCCCAGCAGCATGAAGATATAGAGAGTGGAGAGCAAGCCAGTTGGAGGCAGTTTAAGGTTCTAACCTGGGATGACCTCTGAGGCAACCCCTAGCTGTGATCAAAGGACCTTCCACTCCAGGAGTTGCCAAGCTGTTTCTGTACATTCGCCTGTGAACTTGTTAAAAATACAGATTCCTGGACCTTAGCACATATCTCTCTAAGATCATAGCCTGGGATCTGCATTTCCCCAAAGCTTTCAGGATACTATCTGAGTCAGGTGGTCTATAAATGAGAGTTTGGGACTCACTCCTCTAACGCTTAATGCTCCTAACTTTTGGGGGGGGTCCCTGACATAACTGGTGCTCATCAATATCCAGCTCTCCTCCCCTTCCTGGGCACATGGAAGTCTTCCCAGCTTCCCTTGCAGTGAGGTGCACCATGTGACTAGTTGTGACTAAGGAATATTGAGTGGAAGTGATGTGTGTCATGTGGGCTGCAGCAGGAAGAGGCCCCTGGAAGGTGTGCCAGCTCTTTCTTCTTCGTTGGAGATCATGGAGGCAGCATGTTGAGAGAGCTGAGGTGTAAGCTCAGAGGAGCCAGGATTGCTGAGTCAACCCGTGTGGGACCCTGGAGAGTCACCTGCCCCACAGTGTAGTTCATGACAGACAAAGAGATAAACTCCTAGTCAGGGAGCTTTGGGGCTGTTTGTTACTAAGCATAATTCTGGCCTGTCCTGACTAACACAGACCCCTTTGAGAACCTGATAAAAACTATGGATCTTTTCTCTAGGAAAATATGCATTTATATATAGTCATAAAGTCTAAGCTAGCTTCTTGGGGTCCCTTTGTCTTCTTCAGCTCTAGGAATGATTGGCTCAAGTCCCTGACAATTTCATACTCTGTGACCTGACTTGTGACAATGGTGGCATTCCCCTCCTCTCACTGCTCCTTTTCCCACCCCGCTTAACTGATGGCCTTTGGGAACTCCAAGCTCTTCTCTCTCACTCATGCAGAGCCATCCAGCTCTCTGCTCCTACCCGACCTATGTAGGTCCAAACTTATCCAAGTGGCCAGGAGAGTGAATTTTATCAGCATCTACCCTCCTGAGAAGGTGAATGCTCACCATCCCCCCAGCTCTGTCTCTCACTTTTTTTTTTTTTTTTTTTTTTTTGCAGTACGCAGGCCTCTCACTGTTGTGGCCTCTCCCGTTGTGGAGCACAGGCTCCAGACGCACAGGCCCAGCGGCCATGGCTCACGGGCCCAGCCGCTCCGCGGCATGTGGGATCCTCCCGGACCGGGGCACGAACCCGTGTCCCCTGCATCGGTAGGCGGACTCCCAACCACTGCGGCACCAGGGAAGCCCCTGTCTCTCACTTTTAAATACTCCAAGGTCTGGTTCAAATGTCACCAACGTCTCTCCTGACCCAATTAGAATGACCTACCTCTCCCTTCCCAGGACCCCCTCACTCTTATTGGCTATGTTTCACTTTCTGCCTTTATTGCTGTATTTTTCAGACTTTCTTAATGAGAGGAAGTTCGTGCTTGGTGAGCACCTGCTCTATGCCAGATTTTGTGTCAGGTGCTTTACCAGCATCCGCTTCTGATCTTTTCATCAACCTGAGAGGGAAGCCCCATTCTCCCCATTTCACAGAGGTGGACGTTGAGGCTCTGAGAGGTCAGGTGACACCATGGTCATGCAGCAGTGAGGGGGGCTGCCTACCTCCCACGTGGGGGTCCCTGGGGCAGGGGCTGTGTCTTGCCCATGGTGGGTACCCACAGAGGTTTGCTGAGGGGATGCGGGTTGTACCCACCTCTAGTCCTTGTGACTCAGAAACCTAGCAGTAGAACCAAGCAGTTCTGAGGCCGGGGCTTGGGGTGCAAATGCTGGGCAAGTCTCTGTTCTTCTATCAGGGAGTCTGGTTCAAGGTGAAGACAGGAGGGACTTCCTTGGCGGTCCAGTGGTTAAGACTCTGAGCTTCCATTGCAGGGGCACTGGTTTGATCCCTGGTCGGGGAATTAGGATTTCACATGCCGTGTGGTGCAGTCAAAAAAAAAAAAAAAAAAAAGGGGGAAAAATGGGGGAAAAAGCCTTCCTACAT
>NW_020175402.1:6819299-6821212 GCF_003031525.2 Neophocaena asiaeorientalis asiaeorientalis
ATTCAGATTTTCAACACTTTCTTGGGGAAGACAAAAAAAAAAAAAAAAAAAGGGTGAAGACTGGAGGAGAAAGCCTTGCTCAATGCAGATGCGCCCAGAACACCTGGATGGAGGCCAAGCGTGTCTGGGAGGGCTGGATCTGGGAGGGTGACTGTCTCCACTCCGCTGACAGTTCAGGCTCCTGTGAGCTGAGTCAGGAGGTGGTGGAAGAAAGAGGGCTGCAGGCAGTGGAGGAGAGGCGTGAGCTCTGAGCATCTGACGCTCTGGGCGCTGCTGGCTCCTGCCTCCTTCCAGCTCCCTCCCCTCCAACTTCTCTCATGACCTCTCCCCATCACTCTCTCTCTCTATTATCCTCTTCTCATTCTCTCTTCTTTCTCACTCACTATGGCCTTTTCTATCTCCCTGACCCGGTCCTCTTTCCCTCTGCCTGTGTCTATTGTAACTCGCCTCTGTCTCTCCATATGGCTGGCTGTCTGTCTATTGTAACTCGCCTCTGTCTCTCCATATGGCTGGCTGTCTGACTGTCCATCTCTGCCTGGCTGTGCATCTCTAAGTCTCTCTCTCGCCCAGCCTCTGTTTCTTTCTGAGTTTCACATTCTCTCTTCATGTGAGGGTGTCTGTAACTGTGTCTTTGTAAATGTGTTGTGGGCTTTTGTACCTTTCAACCCGTTTCTGTATGTTTCTATCTTGATCTTCCTGTAGCTACTTCTTATTCTTTGTTTTTCCTTCCTTGTCTGAGTCTGCTTTTTCCTCTTTCTCTCCCTCCTCTTTCTCTTTATTATCTCATTTCCACACATCCCATCTCTCACCTTGTGTGTGTGTTTCACTTCTTCCTTCCATGTGAATGTGTGTGTGTTTATGTGTGAATGTGTGTGTGTTTATGTGTTTGTGAACCTGGTGTCTGTGTTTCATGAAGGCTGCTCGATATTTCTGTCTCTGTTTCTCAATGAGCCATTTAATTTCTCTCTCTCTGTCTGACTTACTCGCTCCTTCCACCTCATATTTGCTGCTAATATTAACACGGGGACCTGAGGGCCTCAAGTTCTGAGGCAGCAGAAATCAGTTTTCGGCAGCAGGCAGCTCTCGGCTGATCCTCGGGGAAGGAACATGTTGCAAATCCCAGGGGGCTCCTGAGTCACCTTGTCCAGATGCGGTGGAAAACGTACTGGACTCAGGGTCAGAGAATCAGAGCTCAAGTCCTGCCTCTGCCACTTCCTGTGTGACCTTGGGCAAGTCGCTCAGCTTCTCTGATCCTCGGTTCCCTCATTAGTAAAATGTGCCTGAGGGGCACAACAAATAGAGGAGGAGTCAGGACTCAAAGGCTGCCCGGGCGTGGCCTAAGACCCACAGGTGTACGCTGGATGGAGGAGCCGCTGGTGGTTATGAAGGAGCTGTGGAGGCTTCCTGGAGGCGGTGCCGAGACAGGCTGCGGGGCACAGGTGGCAGATGCTGTCGGGGGAGGGCAGCAGCTGCCACATTGGATGGGGTGGAATGCACTCTGAGGACTAGAAGGGACCAGAGAGGGTGAGCAGCTTGCCGAAGTTCACACAGTGAGTGAGGAACTGAGCCAAGCCTGATCCTGAGTCTCCAGACTCCAGACTGCATCCTGTACCATCTAAAGCTGTGAAGAGAACAGGCTCTGGAGTCTGACAGAGCCAAGTTCAAATCCTAGCTTCATCACAGAGCCATCGGACCAATTACTCTGTGTCTCAGTTTCCCATCAGTAAAATGAGGGGAATTATTACCTTCTTCAAAGGAATATAGTGAAAATTAAATGAGATAATATAAAGTGCTTGGAACAGCTCCTGGCACGTCATCAACATTTAATAATGCTTGGCTGATCTTTTTATTTGTGTCCATAGTTTTACCGTCATTATTTTTTTTTTTTTTTTTTTTTTTTTTTTTTTTTGGGT
>NW_020175402.1:6821236-6824707 GCF_003031525.2 Neophocaena asiaeorientalis asiaeorientalis
GGGTCACGAACCCGTGTCCCCTGCATCGGCAGGCGGACTCCCAACCACTGCGCCACCAGGGAAGCCCTACCGTCATTATTATCATAGCACTGTGGTTAAAGATGTAGACCCTGGAGCCAGATTGGTTTGAATCCCAATACTGTCACTTACCAACTACATGACCTTGGGCAATTACTTAACCTCTCTATGCCTCAGTTTTCTCACCTACAAAATGGGGATAATATTGACATCAACTTTTTAGAGTTGTTGGAAAGAGTAAATGCATTAATATGTATAAAATACTTAAAACACTGCCTGGCACATAGTGGTGCCACATCACCTCAGCATCCTCACCATCGCCATCATCATCCTCACCACCATCGCCATCATCATCCTCACCACCGCCATCATCATCCTCACCAGCGCTATCATCAGCCTCACCACCATCGCCATCATCATCCTCACCACCATCACCCGGTCTTGAATCAGTGAAGGGTAGATTTTCTTTGCTCCCCATCAGGCTTACTGGCCCCTCCTCTGACTGTTTCTCAAAGAGCAACCCCCCCTCCCCCTTCCTGCCTCCGCACCCACTGTGCCCCCAGCCTGGCCCTCAGGATGAGCCTTTGTTGGTCTGTAAGGAGCAGACAGAGAAAATGTGGTGTTCTGGACCCTGGGCTGCTGTGCAGGGGAGGAGTGTAAAGCTCTGAGGCTGTTTCCAGCAGAGGAGGGGGTGGAGCCAGGGGGGCAGGGGTCAACCAGGTCACCAGTCTAGTCAGTGCTGAGGGGAAGGGAGCTAGAGTGTGTGAGCTCCCACTGTGTGCCAGGTGCCCCATGTAAATTATTACATTTATTCCTCTCACCCTCCCAGAAAGTGGCTCTTATTTTCCCATATCACAGATGAGAAAACTGAGGCTCAGCGTGGTAAAGGAATTGCTCAAGGCCATAGCAAATCAGCAGCAGAGCTGGGATCCGAGCACAGCCTTGTCTGACGTAAGTGCCTGGCACCATGCCTGGCATGCAGTAGGTGCTCAGTGGGTGTCTGAGCTCCCTCCCCAAAAGCCTCTTCCCAATCCAGGGGCCCCTTTAGGGCACTGACCTGGTTCTATGTTGAATATCAGAGACAGGGATTGTTTCCTTTCTTTGAAAATTACGCTTTGAAGCCAGAGATTTGCTGACTTCTCTGAGGACACCCAGAAGATCCCCAGCAGGGCTGAGACCTATCAGGGTGAGGGATGCAGGCCTTGAGGACCTGGGTCTTCCTTCTGGCCGCCCTCGTTCACAACTTTGGAACCTGGAACCCGTCTCTTGCTTTCTCTGGGCCTCAGTTTCTCTTTCCATACAGTTACAGGGGCTTGGACTGGATGGTTTTTATTTTAATAATAACAGTAACAGCTGGTACTCACTGAACATTTGCTATAGGCTTGCCCAGCACTGAGCTCTCTACATGTGGTATTATCCTACTTCCTCTTCCAAAGGTGTGATTTATCATCCCATTTTTTAAATACTTTTTTATTATGGAAAATTTCAAACATACACAAAGTGGAAGGAGTAGTGTAATAAGTCCCCATGAATCCCTCAATTAGCTTCAAGAATTATCAATGCCTATCATCCCATTTTATAGACAAGGAAACTGATCCCAAATGGTTAAGTGACTTGAGACCAATACACCCCAAATCTCGTCTCTTTGTCACCACAAGCCCCTTCCCATGAAGTGGGAGAACCCTCTGTGAGCCCTAATAGTGGTCATCTCCCCTCTGTCCACATTCACACTGAGAGTGGATCTGTTCCTGGGTACAGAGTATGAGTGGGAGAAGGAACAAGGTCACTGAGCTGCCAAGGGGCGGGGGAAGTCACCAAAGGAGGGGGCCTGGTGTAAAACAAAATTACCTGCCACCCAGTTCTACGAGGCTCAAGCCATTAGCTGCTGCCTTCGCTGACCTACAGGACACCCTGAATGGAATTCAAGACAAAGAACAGGATGAGGTACTCTGTGCTTTGGAAAAATAGGCAAGACAGGCCCTTAGATCGATATAT
Organism: Neophocaena asiaeorientalis asiaeorientalis; assembly: GCF_003031525.2. Classification (NCBI taxonomy): domain Eukaryota; kingdom Metazoa; phylum Chordata; class Mammalia; order Artiodactyla; family Phocoenidae; genus Neophocaena; species Neophocaena asiaeorientalis. The sequence continues at coordinate 6,823,250 of NW_020175402.1, forward strand.
TTCAGGAAGAACTTTTTATGAACCCAGATTCTTGCATCTTCCCATACTGAGAAGAGCACTAAAATCCTTAGCTGAGATATCTGTTCCTCGTGACCAGCAGTGACCTTCTACCGAGATGTGTGCTGGACTGCACATACTCCTTAGCTAAAATCACATATATACTGGCCTCTCCCCCTGCCTCTTTGGGGCGGTTCCTCAGAGCTCTCTGAGAGGCCGTCTCCCAGGCTGTAGTCTCCAGTAAGAACCCTGAATAAAACTGAAACTAACAGCTCTCACGTTGTATGTTTCCTTCAGCTGATACCAGGTGGGCGTCCTCAACATCCAGCGCTGACTGCCGAGCGGCATCCCTCCTCCGTCCCTCCTCCATCCCCGTCTCATAGGGATGCTAGCAGTGCTGTGCCCACCTTCTGTTCTGCAGGCCTGCTCAGCTTGATAGATAAAATAAAACAGTGGGAGACGGTGTCCCGGGAAGATCTGCCCTAGACAGTGAATCCGTGTGCGGGGCCAGATGGCGAGGCCCCTCCTGCTGAGTCATGGGGTCTCCTGCAGGGAACGCAGAGGGTTCTGTCCCCTCAGGCACCATCATCACAGACAGGACTGTCACCTTCTGGTTGTTCATCTCTGCTACTGCTGGCAGGGAGGGTGGGTGGCTGAGAGAACAGGCTCTTCAGGGAGGCTGGCTGGGTTCTAATTGGGCTCCACAATTTGCCACCTGTGGGGCCTTGGGCAAGTCACTGCTCACCTCTGACCTGCTCATCTGTAAAATGGGGGCATCAGCAGTTGTGTTAGGAGGGTTCAGGGGGATAATAGCTGTGCGAAGCACTTTGCTCTCTACCTGGCACAGGCAGTGAGCTGGGTGTCAGCTTATAGGATTACCAACCAGCTAACCCACAAGATACCTTCCAAACTGGCCTAGCTCTAGGCCCCTCAAGCAGCAATGCCTGGGGCAAGTTCCATGGGCAGGGGGGGCAACCTCATTCTCTGGGCCCTCCTTGGTGCCAGGCATTGGGGTGGGGGAGGGGCCCTCACACTGCCATTTCATCCCCACCATAGTCCTGTGAAATGGGCGTCACCATCTTCCTTTTACATATAAAGGGTCAAAGCCATGGGGAGGATCACATAGTGTGGAAGGGAGTGAATGTCAGAGCTTCGCTCCCAGATTTGTCACCCCAGGGCTTTCTCTGTCGATGATATCCTCAGGGCTGCCAGGGAATCACATCTGACATCGATGGGGCTCTGACTCTGCTGAATGCCCGTCCCGTGGGTAACTGACCCCTCACAACCAGCCTATGAGGGGTACCGTTATCTCCCCATTTTACAGATGAGGACATTGAGGCTCAAGAGGTTACGTGGCTTCCCCAGGACATGGCTGCTCAGGGTCAGAGCCAAGATGTGAACTGGTGCATCTGACTCCAGAGCCCGTCTATCCCTCTAGGCCTCCAGGGAGCAGCCATCCCA
>NW_020175402.1:6824787-6892745 GCF_003031525.2 Neophocaena asiaeorientalis asiaeorientalis
CCATTGAGTCCCTGGGGCAGGACTCTAACCTGGGTCTGTCTGACCCTGGGCAGAGACCTTAACCCCAATGACCCCAGCCCCCAGAGATCAAGCCTTGGGCAGGCCTGACCAGGGCCTGGGCCTGAGCCTGAGCCCAGGGCAGAGCCAAGGCTGGCTCCTGTCTGACCACAGGGACCTTTACTTGGACAGGGCTGTCCTGTCGCTCCCATCTTGGCCTCCTGTTTACCGCCCCAGACGGGGCTGGGCACAGGCTGAGCACTGGGGCCAGAGACCTGTGTGAGCCTGGACGAGTCACGGAGCCCCCATGCAGGGCCAGTAAGCCCCTCCCCATGGGATTGTGGGATGTGAATGAACGTGCCTCACCGAACTCCTTAGCAGGTGGGTTAGTGATTCCGCCCTGCTGGACTGTGGTGAGGTCCAGATCCCACGCTGCACGTGGGGAGCCTGGCCAGGGCCTGGCACTTACTCCGGGGTAGCAAAGTGGGTCACTCTGTCCTCTTGCCTGGCCTGGGTCCCTACCCTGGGCCCAGACTAGGGATACCCTCGTGGTCTTTTCTCTACTTTGCTCCTGGCTCCTGTGTCCTTGAGTTTCACGTTTACCTGAACACCAAGGTGAGGAGGACTCTGGCCTCTTGGACCGTGCAGGACATGGGGGTAACTGAGGTAGGGAGCAGGGGTGCAGGGTGCTGTGGGCAGCATGGCTTTGGGGCTGTGCTGATCACCCCGCCCCTCATCACCCCGCCCCTCCCTCGCCTCCTGGCCTTCTCCCTTCTCTTTTTCAGTCCCCAGGGTGCTGTGGAGTCTCTCTCCACTTCGGAACTTCCTGCTCCTTCTGCTTGAAACTTGCTCCCTTCACCTCCACCTCCCTTCCCAAAGGCGCCTTCTCTGGGCTCCACAGCCATTTGCCTCGCCACCCCCCATCATAGCACTTAGACATTTTGTGTCACTGCTGGTCCATTCACCTGCCTCGTCCACTATGCTGGGGGCAGAGACCGTGGCTGTGTCACAGCTGCATCCTTGGAAGCCAGCCCAGGGTAGGATGAATGAATGAATGGATGGATGAAAAAAGCCACCATGGCTATCTTCCAGTAAATATTTCATGAAAGAAGGAACCGCCATGATCATTCCTTCAAATATTTAGAGCGCTGCCATGGGAAAAGGGGATTCAGGCTGGGTGGCCCAGCAGTTGTGCCTGGGATGGAAGAGTAAGGCTACAGGGACAGCTTTCAGGTTAGTCTAGGGAAAGGCTTTCTAACAGTCAGGGCTGCCTCCCTGTGGTGGGTGACTTAGGGGAGTGAGTGTCCCATCACAGGAGGTGTGTAAGCAAGGCCTGGTCATGAGGCCGGGTGGCAGTGCCCTGAGAGGTATTTCAGTACTGGACTTGGCAACCACAGCCCACTTCCTGGGATGATGCAGAACATCTATGGGGAGGTCCCCTTTCCCCTGACCTTCTGGTAGGGAGGACACAGGGGAACATCTCCCTGGAGGCCGTAGAGAGCCGAATGGGGTGCATAGCTCCAGTGGCCTGGTGAGCGCCAGACATTTGGCTCCCAAGGCTGAGGTCGGGGAGGGGCGGGGCCGAGGGCCATCACAGCCTCTGGGTGGGAGCTGGGTCAGAGAAATTCTGGGTGTGAGCACTGACCAGCCCTGGCACTCCCCTTGCTGCTGCCCTTGCACTCACCACTGTCACTCTTTCAGCCTGAGCTCCCCAGTCTGTCAAAGGAGAGGTGGATTCAGTCCTCCCCAGGAGCCAAGAGGACCAGCTGCTGCTGTGTGCCCTTGGGCAGGTAGCTTGACCTTTCTGACCCTTTGCTTCTTTGTCAAGAAAGATGAGATAATGGCAGTTGCCCTCCCCCATCCACAGGGGCATTCTGGGACCCAGGTCAAACCTGCGAATGGGATGTCCTTCATTCATTCTGTCAATCTTCGTTGTGCACCTACTATGTGCTTTGAAAAGTCTGAACTATCATCCCCATTCCAGCTACTGTGTGTGTTTATGTATGCTGAGGTGACTCCACTTTGCCTCCCTGTGCAATGGGTCCATGACCCCTGCTCCGTCCTGTAGCTGAAGGTTGTCCCCCAGCCTTCCCCCCACTTAATCTGCAGAATTAGGATGAGGATTCGTGCTCTGAGAGCAGACACAGCTTCCTGGGAGTGGTGTCCTTAGTGCTGTTCAGGGAGCACAGCCCCGAGTTCTCATTAAATTCTTCCCTCCAGCCTCTGTATTTCAAGAGGCCTCAGGAAAACCATATTTCATGAATGAAACATCAACACGTTTATAGGAAATAAACAACTGAAAGCAGTCCTGGCTTTCTGGATGAGGTGATGGCTGCATCTGAAGGGTCCTGCTTCCTCTGGATGCTTCCCTCGGGAAGCACAGCCCAGATTCTACCCGATAAATCTTTCCCTGAACGAGGGGCATTGTAAGAGCCACGTTTACTGAACACCCATTGTGCGATGGTTCATGGGCCCCCAGGGGCGGTGCTGTGATCACCCCTACTTACAGAAGGGGGGCTGAGTTATCAGAGCTGGGGGGCGGTCAGGGTGGTGGCGGAGTGACAATGGGGCAGAAAAGGCGTCAGGGAGGAGGGAGGGCGCCAGGCAAAGACAGGGATTCACAGTTAATTTTCCTTCTTTTTCTCTTTCTCATTCTGTCTCTGTCTCTGTGTGCTGTCTTCTCTCTCACTCTCTCTTTCATCTTTCTGTCTCTGTCTCACGCACACACACAGGCACACACACACTGCCACACACACACACTCTTCCCCGCTGGCTTCTGGCCTCTCTCCCGGCTCCTTCCCGCTGCCTGGGCGCCTGGCCCTTCTCTGGGCAGCGGCTCAGTGGCTGGTAGTGCTCCGGTATCTGGCTCCGGTCCAGGCACAGAAGCAAAGCAGGAACCCCTGAGTGTGGGGAGAAGGGGGCAGAGAGCCAGGACCCAGCAGGAGGGTCCCCGCCTGAACCTGGCGGAAAGGTTTGGTTTTCAAAGATTAGGCATGCTGAATGTTTTAATTTTAAATGTTTTCTTGTTCCTTTTCACTGGCTGGTACCTCCTCCCTTCCCGGGTCATGAAAAGACATTCCGTCAAGAGCAAAGAGGTGATGGAAGAGTGTATCAACCCCCACCGGCAGTGATAGCGTTTCATCCTCACGTGGCCAGTGAGGTCGGGTCCTTCTTCCCATTTGCAGCCAAAGAAAAGAAGGCTCAGAGGTGGGATGTGAATTGTTTGAGGTCACAGGTTCATTCCACTAGAAAGTGACCTAGACTTGCCTGACTCCAGGCCTTCCTCTTTCCCTTCTGTCCCGTGACAGCTCTGAAATAAACTCTGTCTTTTTGATTTGTTAAGACGGTGATAATCTGCAAAGCGCGTTGGGAAGGTCTGGGTGGGAGGCAGGGAGGTATCGGCCAGCACATGGAAGGAAGCCGGTCCCTGCTGTGGTTACTTCCTGAAGGCAGTGGTGACCAGCTCCGGGGCTGATAACCTTCCTGAGGACAAGAGGCAAGATGAAGCATTGACATCTGACTTCCCTGGGCTCAGCCAGAGCTGTCTCCAGCCTCCTGGAAGGTGACCAAACTCTGGAACTTTCTCTTACCCAGAAAGCCCTGGTCACTCCCTTTACTAAGAGCAGGAAGTCTCTGAATCTCTCAGTGACTTTCCTTCTCAGGGCTCATGGAGTCTTCAAGCTGCTCCTGGTACAGCACCGCTTGATGCAGAACCTGCTTCCCCACCCATGGATGAGTGAGCAGTCATCAGACTCCCCAGTGCCAGGACTGGGGGCTCCAGAGGCCGGGCTGAGTGTGGTTCACTCTCCATAGGGATGCTCTGGGTGGCTCTGGGGACTGTGGGGAAGTGGCTGATGGGGGACAGTCCTCGTCCTCCTGTGGAATCCACAGCTGATTCCCCCCAGCTTCCCCTGAGCCTCCTTCTAGGGTCTCACCGGGCAAATGCACAGAAAACCCAGATCAGGGCTAATAAGGGCTATCACATGTGTCACCACGAGGATTCAAGAGCCAGAGTGTCTGGTCCAGGTCTTGCTTGGCCATTACTAGCCCTATGACCTTGGACAAGTTACCTAGCTTATTTCTGCCTCAGTTTCCTCATCTGTAAAATGGGGGTAATGGTTTCTTTTTCACAGGCTTGTTGGGAGCAGTATATAAATTCCTGCTTGTGAATTACTTAAAGCAGTGCCCAGTACTTAGGTGGTAAATGCCCACTAATCCACAGTTGTTTTTATTATTATTTGGCACTGTTCTTTTATCTTTGAATTTTTTTATTGTTGCAAAATACACATAATGTAGAATTTACCATATTAATCATTTTAAGTGTACAGTTCAGTGGTATTAAATGCATTCTTAATGTTGTACACCCCTTACCACCATCCATCCCCACAACTCTATCTGGTAAAACTGAAACTCCATCCCCATTAAACGACATCTCCCCATTCCTCCCTCCCCACAGCCGCTGGTGACCCCGTTCTACTTTCTGTCTCTATGATTTGACTACTTGAAGTATCTCATCTAAATGGAATCATACAGTGTTTGTCTTTCTGCGACTGGCTTATCTTTCTTAGCATAATGTCCTCAAGGTTCATCCGTGTTGTAGCATGTGTCAGGTTTTCCTTCCTTTTTAAGGCGGAATGATATTCCACCGCAGGGATAGACCACAATTTGCTCATCCATTCACCGGCCAGTGGCCAGTCGGGCTGCGTTTTGGCTGTTGTGCGTAATGCTGCCGTGGGAGTGCAGAGAGCTCTTCCAGACCCTGCTTCCAGTTCTTCTATGGCACCGCTTTCTGAAGCACAGGTTGTGGGATGACAGCTACAGGAAGAAGCAGCTAGAGCTTCTGGTTTTCATCTCTAACACGTCTAAGTTTAGGGCTTGGAGCAGGAGAGGACATCACCATCTGGAGGGACAGACTCAGTTCTCTGCATCCTACTGAACCACGCTGAAATGTTCCCATTGCATCTGGGGAGCAGGGATGAGGATGGTGCCAGATGGGGCCCCCAGCGATGGGGGAGGGAGGCGGAGGGGCACAGAGAAGAGGCGGCAGGTAGCTGGGCAGAGGGGCCCCGTCCAGTCCGCACACCTTCCTCCCATCGAGTGGACCAGCCTGCCGCGGTTCCCAGCGGCTTTCCAGCGGCTGGGTCATTGGAAAGAACACTGGGGTCCAGCACGTCCCTCCTTTTACAGACGAGATATCCGATGTGAGTGCTTTTTTCCACACCACCAAGCAATTAACTCAGTTCCGACACTATCTCCCTGGAAATAGCCTCAGATCCCACAGGTGAAGGGTTCGTGCTTACGACTCCCTGCCCACCTCACTTCAGATGCCAATTGCAAGTCCAGGTTGTCACCTGTGCTTCTGACCAACCGCCTATAGATGGGAGCCAAGACCCCCTCCTCAGATTTAATTAATTTGTTAGAGCAGCTCACAGGACCCAGAGAAACATTTTATTCACTAGATTACCCGTTTATTGTAAACAGATATAACTCAGGAATGGCCAGATAGAAGAGATACACAGGGCAAGGTGCGTGGGAAGAGACTTCGTTACATAGGAACGGTGGATTACATCATTGGCCATTGGTGATTGAACTGAAAGTCTAGCCCCTTTCCCCTCCCTAGAGGTTGGTGGGGGCTGGGGGAGGGGAGGGACTGAAAATTCTAACCCTCCAATCGCCTGGTTGGTTCCCCTGGCAACCAGTCCTCATTCTGAGGTTAACCTAGGTGCTTTCCAAAAGTCACCTCCTTCATACAACAAAAGGCACCTTTATTGCTCTCAAAGCTTAGGAAATTCCAAGAGTTTTAGGAGCTCTGTGCCAGAAACAGTGCATGAAGGCTAAATATATATTTCTTATAAATCACAGTATCTCAGGCTCCAAAGAGGAAGACCCTTGTCCGAGGTTTCGCAGCAAATCGTCATACAGGCTGGGCTGAGACCTGCGAAAGAAAAATAAAAATGGAGTTAGCATTGCTAAGAGAATTCTCTAAAATGAAGCCAGGAGACCATTGAGGAAGTGTGACCTACGCACGGCTCAGTCTGGAGGAAATCTGACCTTTTGACCACTTATCCTCCTAACAAAGGCATCCAGAACATCTGCCAGAAACTCAAGAAAATTAGGGGACCCTTACCCTCAAACAACTCGTGACAGCCCTCACTTAAGGACAAATATTTCTTTTCTTGTGTCAGAGTACAGCCTTGTGGCATTTTCCTTAATAAGCCCTTGACTCTCTCTCTTCCCCAGAACATTCTTTCGGTTTTAACTCAATCTCTGTCTCCCAATTTGCAGTTCTTAAGACCCTAAATAAACTCTTTTCTTTTCTTTTCTTTTTTTTAAGATGGTTAATATATATATATATATTTTTTTTAATTAATTAATTAATTATTGGCTGCGTTGGGTCTTCGTTGCTGCGCGTGGGCTTTCTCCAGTTGCAGCGAGCAGGGGCTACCCTTCGTTGCGGAGCACGGGCTTCTCATTGCGGTGGCTCCTCTTGTTGCGGAGCACGGGCTCTAGGCACGTGGGCTTCAGTAGTTGTGGCTCGCCTGCCTTGGCAGACAGATCCTTAACCACTGCACCACCAGGGAATTCCTAAGCTCTTTTCTTATTTGCAGCCTCCTGCTTTTTTTTGGTTGCCAGGCCTCAGGCTTCCGACTTCCTGGTCCAGTGCTCTTTCTGTTCAGAGCGTCAGAGAGACAGGAAGCTGGGTGGGGCAGGGCTGACCCCAGGGCTCCTCAGAGGTCTGTGGGGGGAAGCTCCCTTCTGAGCTGGCCCTTGTCGGCTCACTCTCACCACGCCGGGTGGGTGGATTACCCCTGAGTGACAGTTCCCAAACCCCTTCCTCGGGTTCCCGGAGGCCCAGAGAGGGCCAGGCTGGCCTCAGAAGGCACAGCATGGAAGCAGCAGTGTGGGGACTTATCCCTCAGCTGATCCTTTCATTTAAAATCTTACCTAGAGCTTCGGAGCAGAAGCCAATTTTATCTCAGCTTTTGTGTCTTGCATAAACCATGCCCACACACCCATCGTCTTGGAATTATTCTCACACCTATTTTTGTCTACAGGGCCTCAAGGCTCCTCCAGGCTCCACGGCCTCTCCTCCCACCAGCAAGCTCCCTGTATTGGCCGCGGTGTGGCACAAAGTACCTGCACTATTTATTTCCTAATAGAAAGACAGCCTGGCTGGCCCGGTGGGAGATTAAAGCAGAGATTTACTACGAGCTGATTAACCATAAAACCACAGGTTAAATCAATATTAGACGAGGGGGAGGGGAAAGTTAGCAGAGTGGGGTCACATTCACACAGGTGACTGGGATTGCTGTTGTCTCCAGGATTCCGCCCAGAGGCAGCTGAGAGGGGGGCCTGGGCTGGATCGGGCCCCTCTCGCTCTGTGACTCCAGGCATGTGCCTTCCACTCTCTGGACCTCAGATTCCCCGTTTATCTATATAATACTGAGACTGGACCAGGAGCTTCTTGCTTGGTGCAAGTGAAAAGAACATGGTCTTTGACACCAGGTGGGCTGGGGCTTGGAGTCCAGTGTCCTGCCGTGGCCTTCAGCAGGCTGACTTTCCTCCCCCTGGGGAGAGTGGTAATAAAGGTGATGACAAAAATAGCCATAGCAAACATTTACGGAGGGCTTACCCACACTTAGAGAAACACCATTCGTTCTAAGCCTTTCACATGTTTCGAACTGCTGACTCCTCACAACAACGGTATCTGGCACCATCATTGTCTCCATCTTGCAGAGGGTGTGGGTTTCCCAGTGAGGTTCACCGGTGCCGCAGGGAGCAGATGCCTGGCGGCTTGGTTTGGTCCTGCTGTGGGCTGTTTTCTGCCAGCCTCAGCCTGTGGGGCCTCGGCAAACTCTTCACCAAACTTCAGTGGCTCCAGCCACACCCTCTCCAATGAAGTCTGAACCACAGCACTGGGGGGTGCAGGAGGAGTGGTTCTTTCAAATTAGTTTACTCCTTGAGTACCCTGCCTCAACTCCATAGGTCGGCTATTTCTGTTAGAGTTCTCTTCACTTCTTAGCAGTTCATCCCATTACTAGCCATTCATTCTTTACATTAAATTTTCCTGATAAAATTCTGTGATCCTATTTTCTGTCTAGGTCCTGATTGATATAGAATCGGTACTGGAACAGGTCTCAGGATATGGACCGGCAAAGATGCTATTTTTTTAAACAACCCTTTACTATGAGCTAAACTATTTTTAGCTCACAGGCCATACAAAGATAGGCCATGGGCCAGACTTGACACACAGGACATGGCTTGCCAATCCCTGTACTAGAGTGACTGTCCACTGGAGAAAAGGAAAGACTCAGGCCTTTTAGGAATTTCAGATACTGGCTATGAATTGATGCTAAATCCTGGGGACCCAACATGTCACTGTGCTCCACTAGTCAAAGTGGGGATTTACGACCTCCAGGTGATAGATGGGGTCTTATTTCAAGTTCGTCTCACAGTGGGCCAAGTCTGTTATTTCCCTAGTTTCCGAAAGTATAATTGGAATAGACATACATAACAACTGGTAGAATTCCCACTTTGGTTCTCTGGCCCAGGAAGGGTTAAGAAGAAGTTCTGGAACTTTCCCTCCCTAGAAAGGTAGTAAACCCAAAGTGATAATGTTCCCTGTAGGAGGCGGTGGTGGTGCAGATTGCAGATTAATGCCACCATCAAAAACAAAACACTAATTCAAAAAGACACATGAACCCCAACATTCATAGAAGCATTATTTACAATTGCCAAGATATGTAAACAGCCTGAGTATCCCTCAACAGATGAATGGGTAAAGAAAGTGCAGTATATATTATATATACAATGGAATACTAGTCAGCCTCAAAAGAGAATGAAGTTTTGTCATTTACAGCATCATGGATGGACTTGGAGGGCATTATGCTAAGTGAAATAAGTCAGACAGAGAAAGACAAATACTGTATGATGTCACTTATATGTGGAATCAAAAAATACAACCAACTAGTGAACATAACAAAGAAAGAAGCAGGCTCACAGGTAAAGAGAACAAACTAGTGGTTACCAGTGGGGGGAGGGCAATATAGGGGTGGGGGAGTGGGAGGTACAAACTATCGGGTACAAGATAGGCTCAAGGATGTATTGTGCAACACGGGAAATATAGCCAATATTTTGTAATAACTAAACGGAAAGTAACTTTTCAAAATTGTATAAAAAATAAACAAGCAAACGAACAAACAAACCCCCAAAACTCTTCTCACAAGAACTTAAAAATACTTGAAAGAAACAGGGGTGCTTTTAAATAGGTGTGTTAACTAATCTGATCAACTTGTTCAGAAGTTAGATGGATCTTGGAAAATGACTGTGGATTACTGTAAACGTAGTCAGGTAGTTTTTCCAATTGCAACTGTTTTCCCAGATGTATTATTTTTGCTACAGCAAATCGACATTGCCCCTGGCAATTAGAATACAACTATTGGCTTTGCTGATGGCTTTTTCTCTATACCAGTTTTGTAAGGTCCACCAGAAGCAGTTTTCTTTGACCTGGCTGGGCCAACAGTATACTGTCAGAATATTGCCTAAGGGGTATGGCAAGTCTGTAGCTCATAATGTAGTCTCGGCTGTCTTGACATTCCACAAAGCATCACACGGATTCACTTCCATCTAACAGCAAGATCATCTATAAAGCTGCCACTTTTGAGTGGGAACCTAGGAAGAGAAGTCGTTTCAGTAATTCTAGGCTACAGTGCATGTTGCTCTATCCCTTTGGCCTTATGATACGACAGATCCAGTAATATTTAAAGTATCTGTGGCAAAAAGGGATGCAATTTGGAGCCTCTGGACAGCACCAATCGGAGAATCACAGTGCAGATCCCTAGCCCTTTGTAGCAAATCCTGCCTAGCACTAGGGGGGCCTCTCCTGACTCCCTCTTGTGTGTCAGTGCCCTGTGGGTGCAGGTGCAAAGGGCAGGGCCAGGGAGTTTGTGCTATCAGGGCAGGGTCACATAGCAGTTAGCAGCACTGTGTTCCTTGAGTCCCAGCTCTGTCACTCACTGGCTGTGTGCCCTTATACAACTTACTTCATCTCTGTGCCCATAGCTCCTCGTCTGTAGAGTGGGCCTAGGACATCTACACTGCAGGGCCATTTGAGGATTACCATCGTCAAGCTTCGCTCTGTGCAGGCACTGTTCTAAGTGCTCAGCCTTCCTTGCAAGGACCTTATGAGGGAGGTACGATTACTATCCCCACTTTCAGGTGGGGACACTGGACATAGAGCAGTTAGATAACTTTCCCTGGGTTCAAGCTGGTGAGTGGGAGAGGTGGTCCTTGAGTCCAAATTGGATGAACATAGAATCTTAGATCTTAAACACTAGGCTATAAAATGTCCATATAGAACTAAGCACGGGGTCTGGAACACCCTAAACCAGTGTTTCTCCAAGGGTGGTCTGCATGCACTTGACCTGCTAGAATCACCTGGGTGAGGGGGTATGCTGTGTATAAAATACGGATTTCCTGGCTCCATCCCCATCCCGACTAAGTCAGAGTCTTTGGGTCAGGCCTGGGATCGTGGATTTTAACAGACACCCCCACCCCCCACCCCCCGGGTGGTTCTTCAGCAATCTAAAGACTGAGAGCCAGGGACAATGAGTGAATACTGTCGATTCCATCTTCATTGCAAGCATCTTCGTCTGAAGAGCTGCAGTTCTGGGCCCTGGAATAAGCTCAGCAGCAAACAAACTGCAGGACCTTGGACAGGTCACCCATGCGGTCTTATCTCAGTTTTCCTTTCTGTATAGTGGGGATCCTGGTCCCCACGCTGCCCACCTCTTGCAACACGTGAGAGCATGAAGGTGACAGTGACTGCAGATGGCCTTTGGTAACAAGGCAGGCACTAGGGTCACTCTGACCCTGGTCTAATGCCGGCTCTGCTGCTGTTGATGTGACCTGACACGGTTCTGTCCCTTCTGAGCCTCCGTTCCTCATCCTTAAAGGGGAGATAGTGAGATAATAATCCCTTCTCCACCCTAGTTATGATGAGGTTTAATGAGACAGCAGGTACAAGAGTGCAGGTAAGATAAATCCCCCGTCCCTCCATACATAGAAATTATTATGCATTTTATCTGCCCTAGTTTCTAAAATCTCCAGGGACAGCCAAGACCCACAGGCAACTCTCACGCTAGAGTTTTTGCAGAGGCTTCGATTGAGTCAGGATGGGATCTTGTCTCTCCTTTTTCCCAAGTCAGAGCAGGGTGGGGAGCTGAAGACCCGTCCAGGTGCAGACAGGGCAGACACCACAGCTGAACAGAAACAGCACCTCTGATTTGATCACGGTGGCCCAGCACCTGAGTGAGCTGCACTTGGTCTCACTTTCAACCTGTGTCCCGTAGTGAAGTGAAGGTGGAAACCCATCCCTTCTGCTCCACACCTCCCCTCAGCCTGACCCCAGCCCTGAAGACCAGGAGCCTGGTGGTCTGTGCTCCCATGTTCCCTGATCACAGGTCGTGGAGAGGGGGTGGAGATAGAGTTCACTGCAAGTGCCAGGACCCCAGCTCTACTCTCCAGGATGGAAACAAGGGAGATGACTGAGGTGGGCTGCCTTCTTTCCCCCAAGAGCGTCTTTGGAAGCACAAAGAGGGGACAGCTCAGAGAGGCCATGCCTGGAGGCACACTGTAGGCTTACCGACTAGCCAGCTGTCCCCTTTGCTCTCCCCAGTCTCACCTAAGCAGGAGTGAGCCCTCGATGGCCAGGTTCTGGGGCTCTGCCTGTGAAGGTTGAATCTGAAAACCTTCTGGAGAGGAGGGAGCACCTGGGCTTTGGAGCAGGGCACCCCTGAGATGGCACCCCTGCTCCAGGATTCTGACATGGAGTGGGGCTCTGGGGGGTCGGCAGAGCTCTTGCCTTAAAGCTGCATTTACCCTAGGCAATACTTTTATTTAAGGAGGCTTGTGGGGGATGATGGAGATTATCCAGGTGTTCTTTTTTTTTTTTTGCGGTATGCGGGCCTCTCACTGCTGTGGCCTCTCCCATTGTGGAGCACCGGCTCTGGACGCGCAGGCTCAGCGGTCATGGCTGACGGGCCCAGCTGCTCCGCGGCATGTGGGATCCTCCCGGACCGGGGCACGAACCCGTGTCCCCTGCATCGGCAAGTGGACTCTCAACCACTGTGCCACCAGGGAAGCCCTTACCTTTTTCTTTTTTTCTGTTCTGGAACAATCATTTTACTTTAGGACAAAATTACATTCATTTTCCTCAGTAAAAACGTATTTCCTTTCTGCACACCTTCTTTTACTGAAAATATACATCCTACTTTTCATATACAGTCATTTCCTTTTATCCTTATTACTTTAGTAGCTTTAATTACATATATTAACTAGAATTCCTAACCCTCAAAGATTTTAGTTTCTATTGAAGACTAATCAATTGTGAACTGTTACATCAGCATTTTTTAGATTGGCAAATTCATGAATTCATTTAATAGTTTCTAGAAAGATATATTTCCTCATAGCACATTTTTTCAGTGTGGCACAAAACATGTTTATTACTGTTTATTAATAGACCCAAACGTCTATAGTCTCTGTAATAAGGTGTCAAAAGTAGGTAAACTTAGACTTGTTTAGCAATTAATGTTTCAGTATTTTATCTTATTTGGAAATGATCTAGACACTCAGTGAAATCCTGTCATTTAATTTAGCAAAGCATTAAAGTTTTAAGCTACCAAAAAGATTTTGGAAGATATATACATACCATAACACATAATTATCATTAAAAAGTTCAACTATAAACTCTTATCCCATCTACATTAGATATATATATGTATATAATTATATATATCATTCTATATATTATTTGCTCCTAGAACTTATGTTTAGACTGCTCATGAAAACTTCATGAGACATTAGACAAAGTCAACCATTATTCTGAACTATTTTTCCTGATGACAAATTTTGTAACAGATAACATAAGCTTATTTGACTTTTAGTAAATCTAGGTAGAATAAGAGTACTTAATGTTGATAACTCTAAAAACATGCCTGTATTAATTAAACCAACACATTTAAACAAGTTTTTATTTACCAAAGATTTTTCTCAGATCACGTGAACTTGAAAGCATGTGGGTTAGTTTCTATATTTCTGACAGTTTACAAATACTGAATTTATATGAGTGCTTATTTTTAAGTCAGTTAAGTAGAGCTCTTTTATAAATTAATGTTGGCAATTCCCTCTAAAGGTAGAAAAATGCCATATTTATGATGTACATACATACATACATACATACTAACAGAGATCTTATAGCTTCTGTTCTAAAACAATATAAAACTCACTAGTTTATAAATAACAGTTTGTAAACTAAAAATGCCACCTGCCATATTAGTAAACAAAGGAGTTGCAGCCATCAAACCATCACATTACGGCTGCCCAATGGTGAGCCCTGAAGGATCTCAGGGTGGAGGCAGGATTTGCCCCCCATCTAGCAGTCAGCCACTGCAGCCACCCCCAGTGGTGCACTCTGAGGGGACTCAGGATGGGAAAGCACCAGATACCAGCCCCAGACAGCTGAGGTGCAGATCGAAGGAATGATTTCAATGAGCCCAGACTTTGCATCTTCCCATATATAGAAAAATGCTAAATTCCTTAACTTGAGACATCTGGTTTTCTTTAATTAACCATAATCTTTTGATGTTCCCACTACCTGGTCTTTGTTGCAAAAACTCCTATATATCCTGGGTCTCGCCCCTTGCCTCTTCAGAGCAGCCTCTCAGAGTTATCTGAGATGTTGTGTCCCAGGCTCAAGTCCTCAGTTTTGTCTGCCGAATAAAACATAACTCTCAGTTTTTAGGTTGCACAATTTTTTCCAGTCAACAAGTTGGAATAAATTAAGTTTACTTGCTCAGATGGCTAAAGGCTTTTACTATTTGTGGAGAAGACTTTTAAGAATTGTATTTGTCTCTGGAAGTAATCTTAAGGAGGCTGTGGTCTAGAGTTTGGCAAGAGAGCTTTTTTGCAGTTTGTACTTTAAAAAGATTTCTTTCTCTTTTATTTTCTTCCCTTTAGTCTCAGGCAGTTGTGGGCTGTGTTCACATTTCAAAGACAGGATAAGATGTATAACTTCAAGGGACAGAGAAAGAATGCAAGTTTTTTTCCCTAGGAGTTTTGGAGTATATTTGCCTATTATTATTAGCCTAAGGTAATTATTATTAAAAATTTCCTTTTTCTTTTTTCTTAGGTGCAGGACAATTTTACTTTGAATCTCCTGATTTTCACCATATCTGCAAATGTCTGAAGGCAAACAGGAAAAGGTCTGAGTGCATTTTGAGTTGTTTTCAGAGTTATATTTTTGTTTTTCTAGAGTCAAGTTGTAAATTAAAAATTGTTGATTTTAACTCTATTTTCATTTGCATTCATTTAGGTTCTCTTCAAAGAATTGGGTAGCCGTTTCCATTATAATGCTTAGAAGTTGGTTTGCCCATTCCACCACACTATTTGAATATGCCTTTTTATATCAGGGAGAAAATTTCCAACTAAGATGGAAATAAAAGGATTTCTAAATTCTGTGGCCCAGGGGACATGAATTTTTGGGTGGGGTTCTAGGATTATACCTGCAAAGAACATTGCATAGGAAAGCCTGAAGCTAGCAAAGCCTGATTACAGAGCCCAGCAAAACAAACATTTTGGTCTGTTCTAGATGCTTCCGTTAAATTTTTTTCTTGGATTTTAGCATTTACATGGGTAACCTGTATACTCTAGGCCTAGAGAGTTGGCTGGAGTGCTCTTTGTAAATCTTGTAGGGAAAGGGAAGTTAAAACAAACAGCTGGGTGTTGAAGGGATTTTCTGGGGAAGGTGGAGTTTTGGGAGTTAGGTGCTAAGGAGATGGGGCTGGAGTTTGAGAAGGGGAATTTATGTTGGATGTGGACTTTAATTTTGTTTTAATTCCTCTTCTTTCATCTTGTTAGGGAGTCCTTAAGGCTAGCCACTATGTATATATTTTGGTCATTATACTTTTTAATTTTGTCTTTCCATAGGTAAAGATAAGACAATTGTCTAAAATTTTTTTTTTTTTCAATTTAAAGGATCCATTGTCTGGCCATTGACCAATAGAATCTTGTTAGCAACTCAAACCAACAAGGCTTTTTAGGTTAAGGAAGGATGCAAAGGGTGTCTCATAAGAGAGTGTAGCCCTCAAAAGATCCAGGAAGTTCACTCTCAAAGATAGTCTAAGAAAGCAAAGGTCCTCATTGCACAGGTGTGAGGATGGTGTAGTGAAAATGGTGTCTCTTGTCTCTCATGGGCACATGAGACACCTCCAGTTACAAACTTGCTAATCTGTGACACCAGGCAAGTGTCACTGGAATGCAATTTTTCCAGCACTAACAAAGTAATGAAAATTGAGATGACAAAGGCTCCTGGGGGCACTGGGACCCCTCATGACAAACCCCCCTGCCAGCTGGAACAGCTGGACAAATGGAGGGCTGCTGTGACTTCCTGTCTTGAAATCTCAGTCTATTCGGTTGGCAGAGACCAGAGAAAATATTCTCGTTGGCCACAGAGCAAGTCCTCAGGAAATGAAACAAGAAGAAAGGAAAAACCTCATCCAGTTTTTACATCGGGGATGTTTTAGAAACACAGAAAAGTTTGTCTAAACAAACTCTGGTCTGATGAGAATTGGGAGCTTACCAGTCTGTGAGTAGCTTGTAGGGTCTACGCCTGTGTTCTGCTCTGTGGTTTTTCCTCCTGATGACAAATGACACAACAAAGACAAAGAAAAACAGTAACCATCTCTGGGAAGAAAAGGATCAAGAAAAATCAAGAGTCCTTGTTACCAAGTCGCTATGTCACAAGGAACTAGTTCCACAAGTATTTTCTCCTGATAATCAAAATTTAGAAAAAGAAAAGGACTCTCACCACTCCTGCTTGCAACAGACCCTGTAGGCAGAGAGATCCAGGAGGTTGACGTGGTAAGAGTTCTAACCTTCTGCCCGTACTTGTCAGAGGTCCCAGGATCTCTCAGCATCTAGCCAGGAAAATTTATCCTGCTGACTACACCAAATGTTGGGGAGGAAAAAAATGTTCCTCTACCCTTCTAGGTTCTTCTGGCTGGTCTAGTCGTTAGATTGACATAAGACAGATTCACAGGAGAAAATCAAATTTTAATTTTGTGCGTACGGGAGTTTATAGAAATGTGAGACTCATAGCAATGACCAAAGCAGGCAGCTTTATACCTTTTAGACATAGAAACAATATATTTGTGAAGAACTGACAAGACAAAGAAACTTGGGCTTGGGTACTAATTGGTGAATTATCTAAGCACAGTTTGTTTACACAGCCATCTCAGCCCCAAATTCCCGATCTCTGGCGATAAGGATGCCTCTCTACCTCTTGGTACTGGGAGGGCACCCTTCACACAGGAGATTTATTTTCTGCCTTCAGGAGACAAAGAGGAGGTTCAGAGTGTTCTTCTTGCACTGCCTGTTCCTCAAGGAGCTTTAATTCACACTAATGAATATGTCACTTTAGCATATTTGGGGGTGGCCTGCCCTGAGCCCCGACGTGACACTTGCCTCATGCGGCTGCTCTGAGCAGTGGAGATCGTGGTTTGCATGTGACAAGCCCTGGACCCACATCAGGTCACACTGGCATCTTCATCTCTTCCCCGGATGTGTCCCCTCCCACTGCTTCCAAGCTCAAAGCAGGGCTTTCCCTGCCTGCTGGGCTCTTCTGCCCTCGGCACTGAGATTTCATTCCCTACCCAATGTGCTCCCTGCCTGGCTCAGGTGCAGTCTCCTTAAAACCCTCCGGGACCCCAACCAGACAAAGCCTGGTCTGGCTCTGAAGCGCTGTCCAGACCCTCCCTCAGCCTGAATCTGCCTGTAGGAGTGACCGTGATGACAACTGTCAAAATCATAAGGAAAATAACAGGTGATCTGTGCAGAGCGGTCACTCTGCCGGGCCCTCGTCAGTGCCCCTTATCTCACGTCACTCGGTACACAGCCATCACTGTCCCTGTTTCAGAGCTGAGGAGACCCAGGCTCAGAGAGGCTGTCACTGCCCAAGGTCACACAGCTGGGAGGGGTCTGCGCAGGACCTGGGGAGGTGGCCTACTCCCCTCCCTCCCACCCCTGACCTGTGACCTCCTGGAGGACAGAGCCCATAACCTCCCACCTCCGGTCAGCACCAGCACCAGTGAGGCCACCAGGGACCACTGCAGGGCCTGGGGCACGCGGGAGGGCGGCCCCCATACTCTGGACTTCACGGAGTGGGCTTGAGGAGACCCGATTCTGGCCCGGATTCAGCTCCCACTTCTCTGGGTGATTTTGTGCAGGTCGCCTTCCCTCGCTGGGCCTCAATTTCCCCATCTCTAAAATGGAGACATCAGCGTCCAGGACAGTTCATTAGTTTTCCAGGTTGAAGTCCCTGGTTTCTGGCCCTGGTGCTGGCGGATGACACCGAGACACTCCCCCTTCCCCCTTAGCCTAATTCTCCGGAGCCTCTAATAGCAGGTCAGTCAGGCTCACCCCCACGCCTGGCACAATCCCCCCCATCCCCAGAGACAGCTGGGTGTGTACTTCTGGAATTCTCAACCCAGGGCAGGCTCAGCCCTGGGGATCTGCTCCATGACAGAGGGACATTAATAAAGAGATAAAACCCTATACTACCCTCCAGGGCAAACACGAAACACTTTTTATTAAAACCAAGACAGATACATCTATCTGGAGTCACATGAATTTTACAGATAAACATGAATTCAAAGGACTTTCCACTCGCCCCTGACTCATTCGCCTCTGACCCCCCAACCCCCAACCTCACCCCATGAACCTTCTACATGGAAAGGATCTTTGGAAGCACAGGGCTGTGGGCTCATCCCCATCGTTACCCCTTAGCAGCTGTGCAACCTTGGGCAACTTGTGTTGCCTCCTTGGGCCTCAGTTTCTTCATCTGTTAACTGGGCAGAGATGCTTTGGATGAATCGGAACTGGGGCCCATGTTCTCCTGGCAGGTAGACTTAGGCATCATCCCTTCCATAAATATCTTTTCTTCATTATTCAAATACATTAGATTAAAGGAGAAGAGAAGAATTTATTTCTGGAGGCAGGTGCCTGTGGGTAAAGAGGGAAGCGATGGTTGGTGGGCGGGGGGAGGGGAGAAGCAGCTGCCTGCATCGTGCTCTTTCTCTTCCTGGCCACAGGGACAGTTCTCCAATTCCATGGGGAGACAGGTAAAGGCCAGAGCATGGCTGTATTCATGACACGTTGTGTGAGCCTCAGCTTCTGAGCAGTGCGGCTCAGGGACCAGGTAACATCCAGAGACAAGAGATGGGGCATTCTCCCCAGAGCAGGCCACCTGCCCAGCACCTCCTGGGCCTTCTGGGGTCACTGCTTGTTGGAGCAGGGAGAGACCTCAGCCCTCAGCAGAGGCGCAGGCTCCCAGAGACACCAGCACTGGTGGCAGAGGTGGGAGGCCCCGCTGACGGCTTGCAGGGGTCAGCAGTCCAGGAGGAGCGCAGACGGGACGATGAGGGTGATTGGAGCCCTAAGCATGTGTCCCCGCCCCCCGTGGATGCTCAGAGCTAACAGGGGAGATCCAAGAGTGAAGTGAGGTTCTGTGGTCCTCGGGTAGGTGCAGGGCAGTTGTCTGACGTTAAGGTGGCCCCTTTATTTCTTGCTCCGAGACATTCTGATTACAAGAATAGTCTACCTTTCCCAGAGCAGCAGGTTCGGAGGGACACAGAGTGCTGAGAGATGCCAGCAGGTGTTTTCTATGATCAGATCAGTTTGTATAACTGTATTAGCCAGTTTTTTCTATGTAATTAGTCATCTGGAAATCTCAATGGGTTACAATAGCAAACGTATTTTCTTGCTCACGGCAGGTGAGAAGGCTCTTCTTCAGGGCGTAGGTGGGCTCCGGTCTGTCCTCAGGTCCTTCTCGAGCCAGCAGCTCCCCTGGGCAGGCTCTTCCGTGACGAAGGAAGAGAGCAAAGGAGGGGTGAGCAGGAACATTCGCCTCTTTTTCAAATATTCTGTCTTAGACATTTAAAAAAATTTACAAACAGTAAAATCCACCCTTTTGTGGTGTACAGGTCTCTGAGTTTTAACACATGTGTGGATTAGTGTCACAACCACCACTATCAGGACACAGAACAGTCCATCGCCTCCAAATTCCCTTGTGGTCACACTATTTCCCCACCTCTAAGCCTGGTAACCCTTGGTCTGTTCCTCATGCCTATAGTTTTACCTTTTCCAGAATGTCATACAAATGGAAACACACAGCATGTAGCCTTTTGAGTCTGGCTTCTTCCACTTGGCATAATTATTTTGACATCTATCCATGTTGTGTGTGTCAGTTGTTCGGCCCTCTTTACTGCTGAATGGTGTTCCACTGAATGGATGTAAAGGCTTCCCTTGGTATCTGAGGAGGATTGGTCCAGGATCCCTGTGGATACCAAAATCTGAGGATGCTCAAGTCCCTTACATAAAATGGTATAGTATTTTCCTAGAGCCTATGTACATCCTCCCATATACTTTTTCATCTCTAGATTACTTATAATACCTAATACAGCGTAAATGCTAATTGATCTGTGCTGACTCTATGGATGCGGAGCCCGGGGATCTGGAGGGCTAACTCTACCGGGGTTTTTATTCATTGACCTGTTGAAGAACATTTGGGTTGTTCTCAGTTTGGGGCGATGGTAAATAACGCTGCTCTAAACATTCATATACAGGCTTTTGTGTGAAGGTAAGTTTTTATTTCTCTAGTGCAAATACATAGTAACAGTATGGCTGGGTCATGTGGTAAGTGCACGCTCAACGCCATAAGAAACCGCAAAACTGTTTCCCAAAAGGACTGTACCATTTTGCATGCTGGCCAGCACTGCACTGAGAAGTGCTGACATCCTTGTCAGCACTAAGTATTGCCAGTTTAAAATAAATTAATAGCCATTCTAGTAGATGTGTGGTGGTATCTTATTATGGTTTTATTTCATGTTTCCCGAATGGCTAGTGATGTTGAATGTCTTTTCATGTGCTTATTTTCCATTCAAATGCCTTCTTTGGTGAAAAATCTTTTGTCTTCAAATCTCTTGTCTGTTTTTTCAATGGGCTGTTCATTTTTATATTGTGTTTTGAGAGTTCTTTATAGATTCTGAATACAAGTTCTTTGCTGGATATGTGATTTGTACTATTTTCCTCTAATCTGTCCCTTGTCTTTTCTTTCTATTACCAGTGTCTTTCACAGAGTAAGTTGTTAATTTTGATGAAGTCCAATTTACCCATTTTTTCTTTGATGGATCATATATATATATATATATATATATATATATTTTAATATGGAGGGAGGATGTAATTTATTTATTTATTTTTGGCTGTGTTTCTGTGAGAGGGCTTCCTCTAGTTGTGGCAAGTGGGGGCCACTCTTCATCGCGGTGCACGGGCCTCTCACAATCGTGGCCTCTCTTGTTGCAGAGCACAGGCTCCAGACGCGCAGGCTCAATAGTTGTGGCTCACGGGCCTAGTTGCTCCGTGGCGTGTGGGATCTTCCCAGTCCAGGGCTCGAACCCGTGTCCCCTTCATTAGCAGGCAGACTCTCAACAACTGTGCCACCAGGGAAGCCCGATGGATCATATTTTTGATGTCACATCTGAGAGCTCTGCCTAACTCAAGTTCACAAGGATTTTCTCCTATGTTTTCTTCTAAAGTTTATAGGTTTACACTTTATATTTAAGTCTATGATCCATTTTGAATTAATTTTTGTGTAAAGTTTGAAGTATGTTTCGAGGTTCAGTTTTTTTGCACACAGATTCCACCATCACTTGTTAAAAAGATGATCCCTTATCTATTGAATTGCCTCTGCACCTTTGCCAAACATCAATTGGCCATATTCTTGTGGGTCATTTTTGGGGTCTCTGTTCCATTCCGCTCATCTATATGTTTATCCTCTCACTAATATCACACTGTCTTAATTACTATAACTTTACAGTAAGTCTTAAAGTTGGGACAGTTGAGTCAAGAATTTTGTTCTTATTTTACAAAATTGTTTGGACTCAGTTCCTTTGTATTTTCATATACATTTTGGAATTAGCTTGTCTATATCTGATAAAATATTTTGTTAAACTTCTGATGGTGGTTATGTAAAATCTATAGAATAATTTGGGGAGAACTGACATATTAACAGTAGTGAGTCTTCCAGTCCATGAATGTGATATCTCTCTCCATTTATTTAGGTCTTTCGTTTCTTTCATCAGGTTTTTTTTTTTTTTTGTAGTTTTCAGCATATAGATCCTGTACATGTTTTGTTACATTTATACCTAAGTATTTCTAATTTTTTGGAGCAATTGTAAATGGTATTGTTTTAAAATTTTTGATTTCTAGCTGTTCATTGTAGTACACAGAGATTTTCATATGTTAACTTTGTATACTATGGCCTTGCTAGAACTTCTTAGTTCTAGGAAATTTTTTTCAATAGATTCCTTGGGATTTTCTACATGGACAGTCATGTCACCTGTGAATAGGGACAGTTTTACTTATTTTTTTTCAGCTTTATTGAGGTATAACTGACAAAATGTGTGTATTTTAAAGTGTGCTACTTGAAGTTTTGATATATGTATACATATATTGTGAAATCATTCAATTGGTGTGTCTTTTTCCCCTTATTCGACTGCCTAGGACTTTTAGTACAAAGATGAATAAGAATAGTGAGAGCTGACATTCTTGTCTTGTTCCCTATTTTAGCAGAAATGCCTTCCATGTTTCACTATCAAGTATGATGTTAACTGCTCTACCTTGCCATTATAGTGCGAAAGCTGACGTGGACAATACATAAATGAATGGGCATAGCTGGGTTCCAATAAAACTTTATTTATTGACACTGAAATCTGAATTTCATATAATTTTATATATTATGAAACATTATTCTTCTTTTGATTTACCCTTACTATTTAAAAATATAAAAACCATTCACAGCTTGTGGCTCATATAAAGACACATGGCAGGTCAGATTTAGCCTTCAGGACATCCTTTGCCAGCCATTGCTCTAGTCTATTCTTCCATGTTTTCCCCCTAAATATTTACATTTCCCCCCAAATGTAAATAGAGATGCATAAATATTTTTCCAGTTTTCTTACTTTAATAATTTTAATGACATCAAAACATTTAACCCACAGATATAGAAAACAAACTTCTGGTTACCAAAGGGGAAAGGAGGGGGCAGGGATAAATTAGGAGGTTGGGATTAACATATACATACTACTATATATAAAATAGATAACCAACAAGGACCTATTGTACAGCACAGGGAACTATATGCAATATTTTGTAATAACGTATAAGGGAAAAGAATCTGAAAAAGAATATATATATATATATATATATATATATATATATACACACATATCAGAATCACTGTGCTGTACACCTGAAACTAACATGACATTGTAAATCAACTGTACCTCAATTTAAAAAAATTTAAAAAGAAGTATGATGTTAGCTGTACATTTTCTGTAGATGCCCTTTACCAGGTTAGGGAAATTCATTTTTATTCCTTGTTTGTTGAGAGATTTTTAAAAAATCATGAGCATATATTGAATTTTGTCAAATGTCAAAATGTCTTCTGCATCTGTTAATATGATCATATATATATGTATATGTGTATATATATGTACGTGTATGTATATTTTTTCTTCTGTAGTCTGTTGACATGGTGGATAACATGGATCGATTCTTAAATTTCAATCATCTTCATTCCTGGAATAAACAAAATTGGCCATGATGTATTATTCTTATTATATATTCTTGGATTCGACATACTAATATTTTATCGAGGATTTTTGCATCTATATTCACAAAGGAATATTAATCTTTAGTTTTCTTTTCCTATATGGTCTTTGTCTGGTTTTGTTATCATGGTAATACTGACCTCATAAAGTGTGTTGGGAAGTGTTCCCTCCTTTTCTACGTTCTGGAAGAGATTGTGCAGAGTTGGTATCATTATGTCCCTTAGATGTTGATAGAATTTGACAGTGAGACCATCTGTGCTTCGAATTTTCTTTTTTGGAAGGTTTTCTAACTATAAATTTAACTTCTTAATAGACAGAGGGCTACTCAGATCATCAGATTCTTCTTGAGTGAGCTTTTGTAGTTTTTATTTTTCAAGGAATTGGTCCATTTCATCAAAACTGTCAAATTTATAGGTGTAGAGTTGGTCAAAGTATTTGCTTATTCTCATATTAATGTCTGTGAGGCCGGTAGTGAAGCCCCTGCTTTCATTTACGGTATTGGTAATTTGTGTCTTCTCCCTTCTTTTCTTGATCAGTCTGACCAAGGTTTATCAATTTTATTGATTTTTTAAAATTAACCAAATTTTGATTTTGTCTTTCTCTACTGTTTTTGTTTTTAATTTCATTGGTTTCTGCTTCTGTCTTTATTACTTCCTTCCTTCTGGTTGCATTTTTATCTTGCTCTTCTTTTTCTACTTTCTTAACATGGAAGCTTAGATTATTGGCCTTGAGATTTTTCTTTTTTCCCTCAATATAAGCATTTAACATAAAATTTCCTACCAACACAGCTTTAGCTACATCCCACAAATTTTCATTAAGCTCAAAATATTTTTTGATTTACCTTTGGACTTTTTTTGACCTATAGGTTATTCATAATTGTGCTGCTAAACTTCCAAGTGTTTGGGAATCTCCAGATATCTTTCTGTTATTGATTTATAGTTTATTCCCATTTTGGCCAGAGAACATACTTTATAGGATTTCAATTCTTTTAAATTTGTTACTTTGTTTTATGACCCAAGATATGGTCTATCTTCATGAATATTCCATGTGCACTTAAAAAGAATGTTTTCTGCTGTTGTTGGGTGTGTTTTTTTGTTTTTTTTTGTTTTTTTTTTTGCGGTACACGGGCCTCTCACTGTTGTGGCCTCTTCCATTGCGGAACACAGGCTCCGGACGCGCAGACTCAGCGGCCATGGCTCACGGGCCCAGTCGCTCCACGGCACGTGGGATCCTCCCAGACCGAGGCACGAATCCGCGTACCCTGCATCGGTAGGCGGACCCCCAACCACTGTGGCACCAGGGAAGCCCTGGGTGTGGTATTTTTTAAATGACAATTAGGCTAAGTTGGTCATATTGTTGAGGTCTACTTTTACTGATTTTCTGTATACTTTTTCTATCAATTACAGAGAGGAATGTTGAAGTCTCCAAATATAACTGTGGACTTGTCAGTTTCTCCTTACGCTGTATTTTGAAGCTCTTTTGTTAACTCCATACACATTTAGGATTGCTATGTCTTCATGGTAAATCAACTCTTTTGTCATTATGTAATATCTTGCTTTATCTCTGATAACTGTCCTGTTTCTGAAATCTACATTTTTCTGATATTAATAGCCATGCCAAGTTTCTTTTGATTAATATTTGTATAGTACATTTTTTTACCAGCTTTTTACTTTTGACCTATCTGTATCTCTACATAAAAAGTGGTTTTCTTGTAGACAACATGTAGTTGGGTCTTTAAAAGAAATCCGATCTAGCAATCTCTCTCTTTTAATTGAGATGTTTAGACGATTTGCATTTAATGTAATTATTGATATGTTTGGATTTAAGACTGAGATTTTATTTGTTCCTTGTACTTTTTTTCCTTGATTTCCCCTTTCCTGACTTCTTTTGGGTTATTTGAATATTTTTATTGTTCCGTTTAAATTAATATCTTGGTCTTTTTATTACATCTCTTTATACAGATTTTTTTGGTGGTTCTCTAGGGATAACAATATACACACTTAACATACAATGTACATACTGAACAGGCTACTTAAAATTAATATTTTACCACTTCAAGTGAAATTTAGAAACGTTACAATCCATTATTTCTTTTACTCTCCAACCTTTGTATTACAGTTGTCATAAGTTTTACATGTACATACTACCAGATAATGTTATAATTTTTTTGCAGTACGCGGGCCTCTCACTGCTGTGGCCTCTCCCGTTACGGAGCACAGGCTCCGGATGCGCAGGCTCAGCGGCCATGGCTCACGTGCCCAGACGCTCCGCGGCATGTGGGATCTTCCCGGACCAGGGCACAAACCCGTGTCCCCTGCATCGGCAGGCAGACTCTCAACCACTGCGCCACCAGGGAAGCCCACGTTGTAATTTTTGTTTTCAACTATCATACGTATTTTAAAGTACTAAAGGGAGAAAAATAGTCTATTATTGTTACCCAGATGTTTACCAATTCTGTTACTCTAGCTTCATTTCTGGAGTTCCGAGTTTTTCACTGGTACCATTTCCTTTCTATCTGAACTCCCTTTAGCATTTATTTCAGAGAAGGTCTGCTGGTGACAAATTCTCTTAATTTTCTTTCATCTGAGAATGTCTTTATTTTGCCTTCATTCCTGAAGGATATTTTTTAGTAGCTATAGAATACTGGATTGACAGTAGTTTTCTTTTACTACTTTAAGAATGTTCCAAATATATATAAAATGGATAACTAATAAGAACCTGCTGTATAAAAAAATAAATAAAATAAAATTCAAAAAAAGAATGTTCCACTGTCTTCTGGCTCTATGAATTCTAGTTAGAAATCCATAGTCATTTGTACGTATTTTTCTCCTGTATGTAAAATGTTGTTTTTCTATGGTTGCTTTCAAGATTTTTTTATTTATCTTTGGTCTTCAGTAACTTGATTATGATATAACAAGGCATGATTTTCTTTGAGTATATCCATTTTGGGTTTGCTGAACTTCCTGAATTCATAAAATAATGTCTTTCTACAAATTTGAGACGTTTATATCCATTATTTCTTCAAATACGTTTTCTGCACTGATCTCTTTCTTCTCTCCTTCTGGAAAGACCTCAAAGACACAAATGTTAGACCTTTTGATATTGCCTCACAGTTTCCTGAGGCTCTGTTCATTATTTTCTCATTCTTCTATCCCCCCATCTATTGTTTATATTGGATAACTTTTATCGATCTGTCCTCAGGCTAACCGACTCATTCCCCTGTTATATCCATTGCTTTATGGAACACATCCAATGAAATTTTAAATTTCAGTTATTGCTTTTTTCAGATCTAAAATTCCATTTGGTTATTTTTTTTCCACTTTTAAAATTGTGGTAAAGTACACGTGACATGAAATTTACCACCGTAACCATTTTAAGTGTACAGTTCAGTGGCATTAAATACATTCATAATGTTGTACAACCATCACCACCATCCATCTTCATGACTCTTTTCATCTTGTAAAACTCTGTATTCATTACGTAGAGACTCCTCATTCTGACCCCCAGACCCGGCAACCACCATTCCACTTTCTGTCTCTATGCTAGTGACTATGCCAAGCACCTTGTGTTAGTGGAATCATCCAGAATTTGTCTTTTGTGGCTGGTTTATTTCACTTAGCATAATGTCCTCAAGGTTTCTCTGCATTTTAGTATATGTCAGAATTTTCTTCTCATCTTAAGGCTGAATGGTATCATTTGGTTCTTTTTTAAGCTTCTATTTCTTTGCTGAGAATTTCTACCTTTCCATTGGTTTTAAGAGTATTTCCCCTGATTTCATGGAACATTGTTACCATGGCTGCTTTAAAAATCTTTGTCTGATAATTTCAACATGACTGTCATTTCAGAATGGGCTCCTATTGATAGTCTTTTCCTCTAGAAGTTGTTGAGATTTTCTGATTCTTTGCATATTGAGTAATTTTGGAGTATACCCTGGACATTTTGAAACTTTGGTTTTTTTAAAAAAATTGTGTGGAGAACTTTGATTTTTCTTTAAAAGAAGGCAGTTAGATTACGAGGGTGCAGGCCACAAATCCTCACCCATCTTCTTTGGCCGGCAGTTTCAATTTCAGTTGCGTTTTCAAAGACTGCAATACTATCTGATTTTTCCCCAAGTGTGTGCCTCCCCTCCCCCAAGGGCACACTACATTGTAATTCAGTTCTTGAAGCCTTTAGTATATTGTTTTGGGTCAGTTACATACATGCCCAGCTTGTGTCCAGGACTTCATACACAGCATTATTGGATGGCTTTCTCAAGCTCCCCACTTCCCTGTGCTTTTCTCCCACACTTTCTGACTCCCAAGGGCCCCCTTACTTTGTAAGGCTTCAGTTTGGAAATGCCATGGTCACTTGCACCCACATTCCATTGACCAAAGCAAGTCATACGGCCAAGCCAAGATCGTGAGCTTGCCTGTTCTAGGGCTCTACAAATCCACATGGCAGAGGCAGGGAGTACAAGATGGGAAACAGAAGTCCAACCTACCATTGTAACACTGAGACTCAGAATCACAGAACACCCCGGCCTCAGATGGCTCATCTGGGTTGCCCATAGTCCTCCAGATTACTGGTGCCACCTTTCCTTTAATGTCTTGTAAACTGGCTTGAACCACAGCTCAGGCTCTCTGCAAAGTCCAGGGCATTCCCAAAGAGGTCTACAGATTCCCCCGGGCTTAGGGTCTCCTGATCACTGCTTCTCCTGGTTTCCTTTCTCTTCTCAGTTTTATCCATGTCCCTCTCATACCTGTTCTCCTTTCTCCACCTCCACCTGCACCCCAGCTTGGGGCTCAAGTTTGCATAATCAAAAACCCTTGCTTTGCTTGACAGAGCAAAAATCATTTATTCTGAGCTTCTCTTTAGCCCCATAAAATGCCTTTCCTTTTTTTTTTTCCCCTTCCAGTTAACTCAATAACATTCTGAGGCACAGCAAACCGCCTGTCTGGGTGAAGACATAAACTAAAGGGAACTAGCATAAAGATTTGTCCCACACCAACTCCTTTCTGGAGTTGTGGTGTTGGAAGAGTGTCTTTTCTTTCTTCCTAATGCTTGTATTAGCATAGGAGGGGCGCTGAGAAACACTACGGTGAGAAAGTCAGTTTACGGTTGTTTAGTTCAGTCTTTCCAAAACTTACTTGGCCATGGAACACCTCTGTCATGGAGCATCTATGAACACCTGAAAGCTCAAGGTGTGGGAAAGCCATCGAAAATGGGGAAGTGGTTGTGAGGATTAAAAGAAGGAAGCTGAGCCTCAGGTAGTTTTTGGTGATGCCGGTTCCCTTCCCTCTCTAGAGACCCCACCCTGTCAGTGACCCTGAAAAATTATCCAAATGAGAAAACCATTGAGAGCGAGAGA
Organism: Neophocaena asiaeorientalis asiaeorientalis; assembly: GCF_003031525.2. NCBI lineage: Eukaryota > Metazoa > Chordata > Mammalia > Artiodactyla > Phocoenidae > Neophocaena > Neophocaena asiaeorientalis. The sequence goes on from NW_020175402.1 coordinate 6,852,859, forward strand.
GGAAGCACTATTAATTATTACACCAGGGCAGTAGGCATATACTGGGCTGTCCTGGGCCAAGTGGGGCATAAGGTCCCCTACCCATTTGTGTTATAGCTGGTGGTAGCTTCAGATGAGCTGTGAGTTCTCTGTAGGTCTCAGTTTCCCCACCTGTGGGATGAGGGCCTCTTAGTTCATTTATTTTTCCATTTATTCAATCAGTCAACGAATACGTAACCAAGCTTTCCTAGGAGCTAGCACTGTGCTGGGCCGTCAGGAGCCAACAGTGGGATGAGAGCCTCCCCACCTTCAAGGGCGTCACCATATAGAAGGAGACACAGATGTGGGACTGTTCGGGGATCGTGGTCTCGGCTGCACCTTGACTTTAACCCTGAATCCCCGAACAGAGACCAGTCTAGAAGGGCCTTTTGGTGGTACATCCTGGGCTGTCACAGGAAGATGATCCCATAGCACCTGGAGCCTCCCCTCACCTGCACTGGTTCCAGCAACTTCCAGGCTGGAGTCCTAGGGAACTGGCGGAGGCACGGCCACCTCTCTCTCTCCCTGGGAGCGCTAATCACTACTCACCCGCTGCTCTGGGGAATGATTACCTGTCAAGGTTCATTTGAGCCCGTGGCTTCCTGGAGGTTCTCCCCACCCCCTGCATCAGGCCATCCTGATGGCAGCAGGGAAGCTGCTCCCCAGGAAGCGAGAGAGAGGAAAATTACCGTCCACTGTACCTCACCACCTATTTGGACTGGCAGCCACAGCAGCAGCTTGTGTCCTGCCAAGCCTGATAACAGAACTGTCATGGCCCGTGGACAGTCTGGCCCTGGGAGGTGAGTGGTGAGGATTCCAGAAAAATTGTGGAGATTGCCGGCAAAATAGGCCTCCTCAAGTCAGATTGCCTTGCTGGGTGATTTCAGACTCGGCAAATTGCATCTTGAGCAGGGCCTGTTACTCTGCTTCCCTCAGCCCATCTATTAAAGCTTTCTTCAAAGACCATCACCACTAGGGACAGCTGGCTTTGGATTTGAATCTCTGTATGTGAACAGGCACATAAGTGTAGATAAGTTACTTCCCAGGGACAGTATTTCATGGGGATAATAACTGCATCAGTCAGGACCCTTTGGATTCTAAGGGAAAGAAAAGCAGGAGAGGAAGTACAAGCGTATTAAATGAAACGTCCAGGGGAATTTCAGGTATGGCTGGATCCAGGTGATCAGATGAGGTCTTCAGGAATCCATCTCTCCCTGTAAATTGACTTTTATTTTTCTCCTTTTTTGCTTCCCTACCACACAACCCCTCTCTTCCTGGAGGCCCCCAGAGGTTCCAGCAGAAGGGAGAGCTTCACTAGCTCAGTAATTCCAAAAAAGTCTCAGGATAGAATTTCATTGGTCAGTCCTGAGGTATATGCCCATCCCTAAACTAATTGCTATGGCCAGAGGTTATGTGCAGTATTTCTAATTACTAATTGGCCAGGCTGACATTATGTGCTCAACTCCTGGAACCCAAACCACCAAGGACCTAGGAAGTGGTGGCAGTGAGTCCCCAAAGAAAAATGGAGGAGGCGGTACTCTAGAGAAACAGGGAGTAGGTTTCAAGCCGGCAAAAATAGTCTCTTGATCGGGGAAAGATTGAAAATACTTACCAACCACTAGACCCAAGGCACTGACCAATAGGGTTGGAGGCTGCCAGAGCTGGGCAGGGCCCCAGAGGCCCCCTGCTGGGCTGCAGGATAACTATTTAATTACTGGAGGGTGAGGAGGTGTGAGGGTACCTGGAGAGCGGCTGGGGCACACGGGGCTCAGGATGGCAACTGATACCAGCCAATAAAGGCACATTTCTGCATTTTTACCAACTGCTCTGGCTGCTCCAGTGCCTCTTGGTGAACATTCCCTGCTGACCGCAGCTTTGCCCAGACCACCCACCTTGTTCTCTCAGGTCAACATCTGCTCGCGGCTTTAGCAGCACCCTTAGGCTTATCTGTGCACACTTCCTCCGTGGATCTTTATTAGCACACGTGGGCCACTGTTCAGAACAGCCTACCCCACAGGCCACCAGCCTTGTAGGTGGACCTCGCCGCGGTGCCAGTGGCCGTGAGCGCTGGGCCCAGCATCTCCACATTCTCCCAAGCAGGGTCTGTGCTGTTGTGTATTCAGTAACCTTAGACCTCAGGCCGCCTTATCTGCGTCAGCCTCAAGATAGCTGACGTTTGCGCAGCACCTATTGGTGCCAGGTACAAGTCTAAGCACCTTCCCTGTGTTAACTCATTGAATCCTCACAGCAACCTCATGAGGGAGGAACCATGATTACCCCCATTTTACAGATGAGAAACCGAAGCACACGGAGGTTCAACAACTTGCTCAGGTCACACTAGTTGCTAGTTAGCGGCAGGGCTGAGACTTGAACCTAGGACGTCTGGCTGCTCATGAGGATTAAACCGGACGATGGAGGCAGGAAGTGCAAACGCCTGGCACGGGGGCAGCACCCAGTGAAGTCACCTCTACTCTGACTAGCTCTTGGCTCAATAAACTGGCACTGAGCACCTGCTGTATGTATGGCCTGCGCCGGGGCCTGGGGTTTGGGGGTTTGAATCAGGAAACAGGATTTGCAACCCCCTGGGAAGAGACAGTCCAGCGGGAATGACGCGATACATGGACAAACATCACTGTTGAACGGGAGGATCACAGGGAGGTTCAAGGTGTTGGGCTCAGAGGTGGCGAGAAATGCCCACCACGGGGAAGGTCAGGATGGGCTCCACAGAGGGGGCCGCAGACGAATGGGGCCTTGAAAGAAGGGTGTGCAGTCATAGGCAATGAAGTTCTCTTGGTGGCAGGAATCAGAAACTCACTCAAGCTAACTTACACCCAGAGGGGTATCCAGGACCTAGGTTGGCCCCCCAGATCCAAGGTCAGGAGTGTGGTCAGACCCCAGAATGGAGAGCGGGGAGTGGGCAGAGCTGGGGGTCTCCCTCACGGTCCTGGGTTTCTGCTCCTTTTACACATCGTGGTTCCCCCCTTCCCCCCCATCAGCATCCTCCTTGACCAGGCCCATGACAGAACCCCGCAACAGACCCCTTGAGTTTATGCGGTTTAGAGTTTACACGTTATAGGTCTGGCCAAGGAAAGAATAACTCCTGGGTCTACCATTACTCCTGCCGGGCCCAGCTCTGGCCAAGGGAGCTGTGCTGGGAGCAGGGTGATGCACAAAGAGGCTGTGGGTTCCACTGATTGTGGGGGAGGGGGGAGTGGAGAGGGGGAGGGTAACCGGGAAGTCTACCCAGGAGCCCCTCAGGGGGAGAATGTCGCCCAACGGTGACAAGGCCAGGTGGGCATTCTGGAGGTGGAAGTGGGGAGAAATATTGTCAGGAACAGTTAAGATGACAAAATGGAGTCATGAGAGGCGGCCGCAGCAGCTGGCCCTGTGCAGAGTCATTTATATGCTCTTCCCCAATTAGACGTCACCTGAAGTAGATGTGGCGGCATCCCGGAGCATGAGGAACCTGACATATTTGCTCAAGTTCACCCAGCTGGGGAGTGGCAGAGCCAGGATTCAGAGGCAGAATTTCCTGGTGCCAAAATTACACTCCCCACGTGCCCACACATCTGGATCACCCCCAGGTCAGCCCACGCCCAGGACGAAGTCCAAGGCCTCCGAGGCCTTGGCCTCATCTGGTCCCCATCCTATGTGACCTCCTCTCCCTCCATTTCTTCCTCACTCTGCTCCAGCCTCACTGGTCTCCTGGCCATCCCATGACCACACCCAGTACAGTCCCACACCAGGGTCTTGGCATGTGCCCTTCCCTCTGCCCCAGATGCTTCTCCACCTGGATGCACACGACCCACCTGACTCAGGTTTCTGCTCAGATGTCCCCTCACCGCCCCCAGATGGCCTTCTCTGCACAGTCCATCACCGCAGCCTCTCCACGGCTCCCTCCACCCCTCTGCTTTATTCTTCTCTATCACGTGTCCTCTCTGACATCATGGGATCATATGTACATTTGTTTTTCTGGTCATTGTCCATGTTCTACAGTAAAATGCAAGCTCAAAGGTTAGGCTGGTTTTGTTCACCGCTTTTCCCACAAAAGACAATAATTATTTGTGTGCAAATCAACCTATTAAAGGGGGTGTCAACACCTCTGCTATGCATGTGTCACGATGATTACATTACATCGTGTATATACAGAACGCATCATTGGCCTGACTCGCGGCAATTTCTCAACGAAAGTCATTATCATGATCTTTCCCTCAGTTGTGCTCCTGCCCCAGGGTCCTGTGACCTTGCTAAACGGCAGCAGCAGCCACCCAGTCACCCTTGTTGAAAAGCTGGGTGTGGGGGTCACCAACACCTCTTGCCCAGTATTCCTGTTCTCCACAAGGAAGGGTTGACTTCCCGGCCCCCTGTGGTCGTGGGGGTAGTAGTTGAGCAACTCATTCTGGCCAATTGTGAGCAAAAGTGCTTGCTATGGACTGAATTGTGTCCCCCACCCCCACCCCAGAATTCACATACTGAAGCCTGAACCTTCAATATGATGGTGTTTGGAGATGGGGCACTTGGGAGGTGATTAGGTTTAGATGAAGTCCTGAGGGTGGGACCCCTGTGATGGGATTAGTGTCCTTATAAGAAGAGATACCAGAGCTTGCTTCCTCTCCCTGTCTCCACACTCATGCATGGAGCAAAGGTCATGTGAGGACACGGCAAGAAGGTGGCCGTCTGCAACAGAGAAAGAGCCCTCACCAGATGCCAACCCTGCCAGCACTTTGATCTTGGACTTCTAGTCTCCAGAACTGTGAGAAATAAATTCCTGTTGTTTAAGCCACTCAATACTATTCTAGTATTTTGTCATGGCAGCTTGAGCCGACTGAGACAGTGGTGTGTGCCAACTCTGAGCTGGAGCATTTGATGTTGATGGGAGACCCTCCAGAGTTCTCTGTTGACTTGCTACAGTGACTGGCAAGGTAGCAAATGGTGGCCACTCTGTTGGCCTAAGTCCCTGAGTGAAGACCGTAAGGGGCAGAGCCTCAGCTGGGCTCAAAGGACACAAAGCCTGAGTGATAGATTTTTGACCTTTGTTGATTTGGGGCTATTTATTACTGCAGCAGAGCTTTCCTTGTCTTGACTGATAAAGTTGCAGGGGCTGGGAAGGTTATCCCTCAGTCACACATCAGCACAATATCTCTTTAGGATAAAGGAGGGCTTGCTGTTGCTGGATGTTCAGGCTTCGTCACTTCTCTGGTTCCTGGAGAGGAATAGCAGCGTGGAAGCCAGCAGAGACCTGGTTTCCACACCCAACTCCTCCACACACCAGCTGTGTGACCTTAGACAAGGCACTACCCTCTCTGTGGCTCAATTTTCTCTTCTGACATGTGGGGATAACAAGAACTTCCTCCTTCCACCCTCCAACGCACACACAGGTTCTTGAGGTAACGAATGTGAGAGCATAGCACAATCGTGGGTCACGGATAAGATGAGGAGCCTGGACTGGCGACTGTTCTGGGGTCCCTGCCGGGCCCATGACTCTGTGCTCTTTGATTTCCTGCTTCCTGCAGCCTCCTGAGAAGGGGGCCCTGGTCACTCAGAAACGTTAGCGCCGCTCAGGTGAGGAGATGTGATGAATTGGCCGTGTCTCCTGATTCCCCTGCTGTCACGCTTAATGCAGGCTCCAAGCCTGGCCACTCAGTCACTGTCATGGAACATTCCAGAGCTAGCACCTGGGTCCTTCCCGGTAATGAGGCTTTTCGCGGAGACTCAGTCCTCACCCCAATCTTGTTTCTCTTTGCCCTTTCCGTCATATCCAGGAGAAAAGTGGTGTTCAAGTTGTCTGTCAGCCAGAGGAAAAGGGAAGCCTTGCTGAGGTGACTTTCTCTAGGGGCTGTCTTTCTGGTGTGGCCCTTTCTGGGCTCCAGAACTCGACTGTGGCCCTGTGGTACCGGTTCCTCCATTGACCCACAGGAGCTCCCAGACTTAAGAGCTTTAGGACATTGATTGGATGATTCCTTGAGAAAGACAGGTCAGCCTCTAAGAAGAGGACTGTTGGCAATTCACCGTATGTGTACGGTAAAACTAAATGCAACTTTGAATGATACTTGATGGAGCCTGTGGCCAAGACATTGTCGAGTTGTGGATGTTACCAATACCATTCGGCCAGAATGGCGAAATGCTGGCAACATTCCAGAGGTTGTGCGGGGTCTTGCTCATGGTGGACAGGGTCCCAGGATGTGAATCCTGAACTTCACTGTCGGATGGCCCTTTTCCAGTACCTAGCAATGCTTCCGATTACGACCATGTCTTTCTAGCTCTGGATCTGCTGAAGTGCAGGTGCTGCCCGCATTTCCCAGCCTCCTTTGCAGCTTAGTCCTCCCCACGTGACTCATTCTGACCAATGGGCCATGAGCAGAAGTAACATGTCACTTCCAGACTGAGATGGCAAACAGCTAATGTGACTCCTCCTTCCCTCTCTTCCCATTCAGAGTGACCTAGGGGCCACCTGTTTCAGACAGCAAAGCTATAAGAGCCAACAGACCCACATCAGACTGATGTGAATGAGAAAGACCTTTTTATTAAACCATTGAGATTTAGGGGTGTGTCTATGGTGTCGACCAGCATTCAGTATCCCAACCGATGGGGGCCCTGGAGAATACAAACTCCATGTGGGCAGGGTCTGGTCTGTCTCGTCCACCCCTGTGGTGGACACCAGTACATAACAAGCATGTAGAAGCCGCTAAATAAGCCTCCAAGAATGAATGACTGAATGAAATCTTTTTGAGTTTCCAATGTCTTTTTACTAGGCAACTAGTGAAAGCCCTTTACCCAAGTGTGGCTCCAACAAAGGTCTCTGTTCCTCCCTCCCTTCTTGCCTGGCTTGGGTTCTACGGGTCCTCACATCTGAAAATCCCGGCCGTTCCTGCTCACACTGCTCTGTCTCCGGGTGTCGCTTCCCTGTGACGCAGTCCCCTCTAGCTCTTGCTCTAAATCTGAGTCTTTGTCAACAGCAGTCTGGAGGAGCGTAATTGCCCCCTGTGACATATCTGACACTGTCTTAGGGGCTTCCCATGCAGGCTTCCCCAATAGTCTGGTCTAAGGCCAACATGGGAATCTGACACATCGATGTCTGGGTCCATGCAAATGCTCCACAGCTGGCCCCCATCCAGTAGATGTGACCAATGCCACTGTTCACTGGACAGTGGTCATGTGCTTCTAAACCTATCACCAGGCTCAAGTTTTGTGTCCCTGAATCGACCACCTAGACTGGCCACTAGAGGACTGTTCCTGAAGTCAGAACTGACCCACCCCTCTGTTGCTGAGGAACAGTGTAGTGGCTAAGAACATGGGTTCTAGAACCTGAGTGCCCTGGTTCAAATCCCTCTTCCTCCACTTAATGGCTGTGTGACTTTTGGTAATTTACCGAACCTCTCTCTGCCTCAGTTTCCACACTGTTAGTGGGGAAACTGGAGGGGAGACAAAGCCTCTCCCCAACTCTAAATGATGAAATAATAGTGTGACCACTTGCTGGGCATAGCTCTATACTAAGCAGGGAGGCCACCCTCTTATGAAAACAGGCTTAGGAGAGTTGACTCACTCTTCCAAACTCCTGAGAAGTGCGAGTTGGGAAGTGGACCCAGGAATGGCCCTCAGCCCTTGCTCTTCTCCGCCCCCCACAGTGACCACACTGGGCTCTGGACCCTGCTGGCCTCGCCCCTGGCCTCCTGGGACAGCTCACTCAGTACCAATTGGCTCTGATTATCAGAAAGTGCTTCTTCCTTTGAATTCTTACCTGGCTACTGGAAGATTCTGCCAACTGGTCCTCGTTTTGCTCTCTGGAGCCACACAGTGAGTTTAATCTCCTCAGTACTTGCAAAATAAATTTAATAAACTCCACAATGTGTGTAATCTCATAGACAGGGTGCAGAATTTTTGTGCTTCTGACTTTTTTCCCCCATAATTACGAGCACCATGGAAATTGCAGGGATTACAGACTCCACTGGAGACAGAGATGAGTTGTGTCACCAAGAAAGTACAAATGAACTGAAACTCCCACACAATAAGGTGGGCTGAGATTTGCATTAAATTAGGAGGCAGGTTAGTGCCCATTAACTCCATGGGGACCAACCGTGACCTTCAAGCGTTTGTTTAAGAAATGGGGAAGCAGGGTGGGGGATGCAGTTGGGTTTGGGGTGGAGTGCAGTGATTTGGTGGCAGGCTCTCTTTAATAGACTGACTCATTACACATCTCAGAGCTTATTTGGGCTCACCCCATTTTCCCTGTCAGACAACATTCCTCCTCCATCCCTTTCCAACCAACCTCCATCCCCAGGAAGGAAAAGACTCATACCGACAACACACAGCTGGTCCAGGGGAATTGGGACCAGAACACAGGCTTTCGGATGCTACGCCAGTGACCTTCCCGTCACACCCACTAATCCTGGTCCCTAGCAGCTTTGGGCTAACACACTGTCAGCAGGTTAGCAAAAAACGCCACGTTGTCATAAGAAGACTCTTCTTTTCATGCACCTGTGATCTATGTGGGGAGGGCATAATGAAGCAGGACTTGCCTCCTCTGAGCTCTAGTCTCACTGCCCAGCACACGGTGGCACACTTACCACCAACTCCCAGCGCATACTGATGGCAGACGGTGTTGATGGATTTCAGCATTGTTCCCACTAAGCGTGGATCGCACAATGTTATCCAATACGGGAGTTAACTCGTGAGGTAAGAGCTACTCCCCATACCCAGTCTTTATGAGCTCCATCAACCAAAAGAAAAAGTAGGTAATTTCGGCTTCCCTGGTGGCGCAGTGGTTGAGAGTCCGCCTGCCGATGCAGGGGACACGGGTTCATGCCCCGGTCTGGGAAGATCCCACATGCTGTGGAGCGGCTGGGCCTGTGAGCCATGGCCACTGAGCCTGCGCGTCCGGAGCCTGTGCTCCACGATGGGAGAGGCCACAACAGTGAGAGGCCCGTGTATTGCAAAAAAAAAAAAAAAAAAAGTAGGTAATTTCTGAGTTTTAATTTTTTTCTCTCACACCCACTATTGAGCTTCAACTACGGCTGTTAGTGAGCGAAGGGCTATGCTCGACTCGCTGCAAGAATGGCCACAATTCTCCACCCGTCCCTGTAATCAAGCCCTTTGCGATAGGACTTTGCAGCTCCTTTCACCAAGTGGGGGAGTTTATTTCTCCCCACCTTGTACTTGGACTGGCTTGTGACTTCCTTTGCCCAATAGAATGGGATGGAAATGACAGTGTGACAGTTCAGAGCCTCACCCCAAGAGACGCAGTGTTCTTCTACCCAATCTCTTGGAATCCTACTGCTGCCATGCGACAAGCCTGGGCTAGCCTAGTAGAAGATGAGAGACGCCCCCTGGGCCTAATCACCCCCATTACCCCAGATGACAGCCAGATAACTGTCATTCATTCGAGTAATGTCACCTAAGACTAGCTGACCTGTCAGCTGACCACAGACAGATGTGTAAGTCCAGGTGAGATCAGCCAAGTTTATCCAGACCAAAAGAATTCCCCAGCTATGCTTCAGACTCATGAAATATATAAGTGCTTACTGTTTTAAGATATGTTTTGGAGTTAATTTTTAACGCAACCATGACTAACATGCACTATCTAATGTGGTTCCCTCAATAATTTTTTGTAATAACAATGATGCCCATTTTACAGATGGGAAAGTTGAGGTTCAGAGAAGTAAAGGCTTATTTGAAGTCATTCTGCTAGTAATCCCAAAGCTAAAATTCAACCCAGGTTTTTCTGACTCCTTTGTCATTTTTTGATGTAGCTTAAGAATCTCTAATACTTGGGTGGCAAATAGGCTTCATTTCACTTGCCAGTGTTAGTTAGTTGGTAATGTCTGCCTATAATGTAGTGTTGAAAAGATGGAGGGGGAAAAAGATTACTGTGGTTGATTAGTGATGTCTGCCATGGATGGTGAACACAAAAGCAGCAGTGTGAGTGCTATGCATTAGCCATTAAGTCTTGTGTATATCCAAACCCAAAGTATGAGAGAATTTTGGCTGACATATCAGGACTTGTCCCTGAGGCAGAGCAGGGTGCTCTTACCTAAGCTGAGCATGCACTCTTATGTTATGCTCAGGCCCTGTGTCTTCTAGCTGTTAGCCCTGTTGCCACCACTACCCAGCCTAGGGTGATATAGCATAGTTCACCTCTTAAGGTTGATGTTAGAGTTAAAAGAGATAATGGATGAAAAACCATTTAATTTCCAGGTAAAAATGATGGCTAAAGGACACTTGAATCACCTTCCTCTCTCAAAATCAGCTAAAGACAGCAACAACCAAAATTGGAATATAGGGGAATTTTTTCCCCTGAATTTTTATTGAAATCAGAAATTGCCACAGCCCCAAACCACAAACACTGAAGTCCTTTTGCCCAAATACTGTGAAATCTAGACCATTGCCCAGAGGAAAGAGAGAATCTATGCAAACATCCCTAGTATGTTTTGTGGATAGGAAAGTTGAGGCTTTGCAGGATACATCCCAAACCTGAAAACTTTATCCAAAAATCTTTGGCTTAGAGCCCTGGGACCCAGTCACAGCCTCCCTCGAGGCTTTGCAGGGGCCACACTGACCGCTGGGTGTCAGACACTGAGCTGTGCTCCCACAGCAAAGGAAAAAACTGATGTGGTAAAATAGTTTAAGACGACAAACCCAAATGGAAGCTGTGGTCTCCCTGAGATCGTCTCTCCCACCCTTTCCCACACTACCCTCCCACAAAGAGCTGGCCCCATTGGAAACTGAGTTAAGAAGAAACCAGCACAGGAACTGTGCAGAGGTGCTGCGAAAGGGGAGAAAAGGAACATAAACGAAAGCAGATGAAGAAAATACTCTGCAAGAAGAATTGCCCAAAGAAGCAGGGAAAAACAGTTGTTCTTTACAGTCTTCATCATTTTCAAATGACACAATGTCTCTATAAAAGACTCAAATAAGAAATATAAGGATGGAAAGAAGTGATTATAAAATAGTGAAAATCAAGCTGGCTGTTCTTAGGAATGAAATAGAAAGAAAGAACAAAAGAGATTAAGCCACATTAGAAACACCAGCAAATAAAATGAACATGACTAAACCACAGTAAGAAATATTGTGGTTAAGCTATGGAAAGTCATGCAACATTAAACAGAAAAGAAGAACTTTTTTGGGGGGGTCAAAGATTAGAGTGATGACATGCCATGGAGTAACTAAGCCCGTGTGCCACAACTACTGAGCCCACGGGCCGCACCTACTGAAACCTGTGCACTCTAGGGCCTGTGTGTTGCAACTACTGAGCCCGTGTGCTGCAACTATTGAAGCCCGTGAACCTAGAGCCAATGCTCCACAAAAGAGAAGCCACCACAATGAGAAGCCTGCACACCGCAACGAAGAGTAGCCCCGCTCACCGCAATTAGAGAAAGCCCACACTCAGCAATGAAGACCCAACGCAGCCAAAAAATAAAATTAATAAGATTAAAAAAAAAAGATTAGAGTGATGAGAGGCATAAAAGACAGGAAAAAGGTTAGCTAACAGATAAACATTGTATGCGACAATGGTATAAAGATACTCAAAGTTATACTAAAATAAAAGTCTGAAAATAAAGCCATGAATCTTCAGGTCCAAAGTACACACAATCTTCCAGGAATAACTGCTGAAGAAATATCAGCTCTAAGACAAATCTGAATGAAATAACTGAGCTTCAGAAGTAAAAGATTCATCTGTTCATCTAGGTAGAAAAATCAAATCACAATGTAGGCAGAAATCAGATTGGCACAAAGGTCTCTGCAGTAATGCTAGAAGACATTGGAACAATGTCTACAAAATCCGAGGGAAAGAAAATACAACTCCCGAATATTATACCCAGTCAAGTTGTCTTTCAAGTAAAAAGGTGACAGGGACATTTTCATCTGTCTGGAGCTCAGGAAACAACATTCATGAGTCTTTCTGGAAAAACATATTTTATTAACAAAAAATTGAAAGTAAAAAAGATAAAAGGAAATGCAAAGGTATAGTCAAAAGTTAAAATAAGAAAGAAGGAAGGAAGGAAGAAAGGGTTGGGGCTGAGAAGTGATTCTATTTAAGTGCAAAGCTCACTCTAAATTGCCATGAGAATTGTGCTTCCATAACAGCACAAAATGTTGTAAACCCTGACAAGGCAATAATAACGTTTTAAGGGACAGTATAAATGCACTAATTTCCTAACTTTTATTACTAGGGAGTCAGTACATTCAGTCTAAAATAAAAACATAAGGCTTTTTTTTTCTTTTAAAGCATGACCACAACATCTTAATTTATTTTTTTTCAAGCTTTCTTCTTAACTGTAAAAATATTTTTAGGAAAAGGATATCTCTTGTGAGGCAACATTTATCTGAAGTTAATACTTATTTCAGTTTAACCTCGATTTTAAATTCTTCTTTTAAATTTAAGTAAAATTATATTTAACACCTTTTTATTAAAAAGTGTATAATCTCATTTTTCCTCATCTATCTTTCCTTCTATGCTACATATGTGCACAGAGAGGTGCCTAGAATGAGATCCACCAAATGTTGAATTTATTTATTTTTTGTAATCATCAGTGTTGCTTAAATGTTTTACACTATACATTTGCCATTTTTACAAAATCAGAATTCACTATTTTAAAATTATTTTGGTGGCATCAGTCGGATCTCAGACTGTGTCTTGCTCAATGAAATCAAAGCTGGTGTTTTGACAAAAGTGGGGTGTTAGGGGATATCTTTGCCAAAACTATAGGATGATATCAGAGGGCCACAGGGAGGAAGAGCTGAGAGGGGGCCTCCTGGGTGAGTAGCAGATGGTCAGTGTTGAGGGGACATTGGGGACGGTGGGCACAGTGCTACCTGAACACCATGACTAAGGAGGCGTACACCTCCAAATTTGTCATCCATGTTTGGGACAAGGGATGGGACCCACAGACTTCAGCTTAGCTGACATTTACTACAAGCCCACTCTTGTAGGAGCCTGTTTGGGTCTGGAGTATAATTACAGATGACAACTCTTCACACCCAAACTGGCTCCTTCCAACCCATTTCTCTGCAAACCCAGTTGTACCACCCAGTCCCCACCTGCTGAAACCCTTCCCTGGGTTCCTCTTGTGCTCAGCCCAACAGAGAGGTTGGATCACTTGCCCAAGGTCACACAGTTAGTCACTGGAAGATGAGGGATTTGAACCTGGTCAGTCTGGCTCCAGAGTCTGTGGGCTTAGTAGCAAAGGCCAAGGTCCCGAGCATGTCATGTCTCCCCCCACCATCTATTCAATAGCTCCCAACTCTTCAACAGCTCCCAATTCTTCTCTCACACTGGAGAAGCCTGGATTGAGGGGCCTTCATTTAGGAAGAGAAATGGATTTGGCATCTGTCCTTTGGCCCCTTCTCTCCTCTTTTCCCCACTCCCAACTTTCATAGTGAAGTTAAGATGGGTTGGTAGTAAGAGCCTGGCCTGGGAGTGACGAGTTAAGGATTTGAGTCTTGTGACCTCCAGTAAGTCAAAGAGATTTGCTCTAGTGCATTAATTAGCTGATCCATTCTTTCAAACACCCACTAGGCCCTGTGCTGGCTGGGTGCTTGTCAGCCAGGGAGACAGATCATAGGGGCATGGATGGAGAATAAGTGGGTGGCACATGTGGGGCTGACTCCATTTCAACTGAGACTTCAAAGATGAGGGAAGCTTGTGGGATGGAGAGCTGGGGCAGAGCATTCCAGGCTGTGGACAGACAGGAAGCCATGGAGGCCATGGTGAGAAGGCTGGATTTTATTCCAAGTTCAGTGGGAGGCCACTGGAAGGTTTTAAGCTGGGAGGCATGTGATTGGATTTACTTTTTAGAATGTTACCCAGGCTGCATGGAGGAGGCGGGAGGCAGGAAGCGGGAGAGGAACCAGGCGGGATGAGGTGCCACGGTCGTGCAGTTTCTAACTCGCCCTCCTGCCTTCCGCTCTGCTTTCTGGCTGGCCCAGGGCAGGCAGCCCCGGGTCCTGGTCCTTCCTCCATCCCAGGCTTTAGAAGTTGGAAATCAGAGCTGCTGTGCAGTGAGGCAGACATGGGGAACCCTAGAGAAACACAAGCCTAATTCCCACCCAGCCCTCCCGACCCCCAGGATCACCTCCTCAACAGCCATGTCATGTTTGCATAGACACAGAGGTGCAAGATGGCTAGTTTGATGACAATCTTTGGCATTTGTACAACCCCTGACCTCGGCATGGCCTTCCCTGTCCTAGAGGGAGACAGGAATGGAGTGTGGGTTGAATGTGCCAGAAAGCTGCCTTCCCAGGCTCCCCATTTCCTTTTCCACATTCCAATGCCTTGTCCTGGCATCTCAGAGCGGTTCCTACCCAACCACCCATTCATTTGTTCACCCAAACCCTGTGAGGTTTGTCAGGCAGGGATGGTCATGCTCACTTGTCAGATGTAGAAACTGAGGCCTGGGGAGGGGAAGCCACTTGTCTGGAGCCACTTCCCGGTTGGTGGAGGCTTAGTCCTATAATGGCTGTGTGACCTCGGGCAAACCACTTAACCTTTCTGGGCTGCCCTTTCCTCCTGGGCTCTGCTTCTTGTGTGGTGCAATGGGGAGGTTCAAGCGGATTAGGATACATTTTACACACCTGAGAGGTGAGAAGGATTATTGTGAGCCTGGGTATCATTGTCAGCACTGAGTGTCCCAGGGCTCAGCAAGAAGCTCTTCTTCCCTTCCCTGGCTCCGTTTTTCCAAACCAAATCCCCCAGCAGGCCAGCAAGTGAAAGCCATGATTGACTTGTCCTTATCAATATTCCTCCCACAGCTTGCCATCCTCCTTGTGGCCTGAGCAAGGAAAACCCATCCCTGCCTCTGGAAGCTCCAAGCCTTGTCAGGCCCTCAGGTTCCTTAGAACCCCAGCAATTCAGGGCTGGACTATGAGATTCAATCAGACTCAACCCTTTCACTGTGTGGATGGTGAAACTGAGGACTGAGGGTAAATAATAATAGTAATAACAAAAAATATCTGGGTCATTGCTTTCAGTTACAGATGATGAGAAGAAAATTCATATCAAACTGGCTTCAGCACAAAGGGGAAGTATCGGCATAGGTAACTGAAAAGTCAAAGAGGAGGGTTTCAGGAATGGCTTCCTCAAGAGCTCAAACAAGGTCTGAGTCTCTTCCTCTCTCCCTGCTCTGGTTCTGCCCCACTGGCTCCATCCTCAGACCCTGTGTTGGCAAGATGCTGCAGCAGCCTTTCTGTCCCCTCAGGTTCAATTTCAGAGGCAAAGAGCAAGTGTTTCAGTCCCAGCATTCCCAGCCAGCATTTCAGTGCACTTTGTTGGCTCTTATCAGGCCTTGTGACCATCCTTGAGCCAATAACTGTGGCCAAGTTAATGTAAATCCCTGACTAGCTGGAGCCACCCAGAACCACCGACTGAGAGTAGAAGGAGGGGGGTACCTTTGATCCCTCCCCAGATCAAGGACTGTTGTTGAGAGGAGATGAGTACTGGGGCAGCAAAGAACTGATGCCTGTTGGAGTACACATCAACGGCACTGGAGCACCTCCTGCCACGGATGCTGGTCTAAGCACTTGGCATCCAGGGCCACAAACCTCCCTAGCAAGCTGCCAGGTGGGCATACTCACAGAGGAGGAAACTGAAGTCAGAATGTGAGGTGACCTACCTAAGGCACAGCTAGGAAGGGTTCAAAGTCAGCAGCCCAAGCGCATTTCAGAACAGTTACCACTGGGGGTAACTGGGGCTCGGTCCCAGTGAAGAATGCTAGGAGACATTCTAGAACATGCCTGCCAGCTATCCCACATGGGTCCTCCAGGTTCTCACCCATTGCTGGTGGAAGGCTGGCTGCCTGGCACGCAGGCCGAGAGGAAGTCTCAGATGGAGACTTACAGGTGCCTGATGGAACATTCTAGTAGTGGTAGGGTCTGGGATGGGGATTGTCGAGGGGATGTGCCTGGGACCTGGGCAGCATCTGAGGAGTGTATGATTGACAGAGGGGGAGGGAGTCTTCTCCCTCCTTTCTAGTCTCACCCACCTCTGCCTTCCTGACCCCCCCACCCCTGCAGAGGCGGAGGAGTTGATTCATCACAGCCACAGTTACTGGGGGACAGGGTTACTGTGCTACAAGGCCGGAGCCCATATAGCCTTTCTCTTCCACTTTCTGCCACTGCCATGTGGTGGGCAGATGTAGGCAGGACTCACCTCACCCTTCCCACTTTGTCCAAAATCTACTGAGTAAGTTAGGTCAGAGACTGCAAGCTTGGCCCTATGCCCCCCTTCCCTTCTTGAACGTCCTTCCCTCTTGTGGTCAGACAAATGTAAACCAATCTCAACTCACGAAGGAGCAACGTAGGAGGACCCATCTAAGCTTTGAGCCTAAGCTAGAAATATCTAGAAAAGGCATAGTCAGGGTGTGGGAGAGCACAACCTGCACAGAAAGACCCAGAGCAGAGGGCAAGAGAAACTTGTGGACATGACAAAACGTGGCCTTGTCATCATGGCTGGATTGTTGGGACACCTTTAAGTGGGCTGCCCTGAATTCCAGGGCGCTATGAACCCCAAATATTGAGAACCATCCTGGCCTCGGCAGGTGGGCAGCCGCCCCTTCACTGCGGAGCTCATGGCTGCACGGCCGTCCCGGCTGGAGGGCCTGGGGGTCCTCAGGGCGAGGTGACCCTGCGCGTGCCCCTCCCCACACTGGGCGCCCCCCAACACCACCCCCTCGTTTCCTCTCCACCCGCAGGTCAGGTCGGGGCTCTGGGCCCGCGGCCGTCAGCGCAAACCTGGAGGAGCCGCGGGGAGGGAACTGCGGCCGCGCCTTTCTTCCTCTTCCTTCTGCCGCCTCAGCCACCTTGTCCCCGGCCACACATCAGGCCAGCGCTCCGGGCTCATAATTTCAAAGGCCTTTTACCTTTTCTAGGTCAGGATTTTCTTGCTTTTGGCCAAAGGCCACTGCAGAATTTACAGGACGAGGAGCCAGCGCAACACGGTCTTCGGAGGACGGACCTCGCGGGGCTGACGGGCGGCTTCCCCCGCCCCGGTCTCTGCCCGCTCCTCCCGCAGCGGCGGCCCCGGCGGCGGACACAGCCGCATCGGGCGGGGCTGTGATTCCTCTCTCCCTCGCGGGCTGAGCCCGGGGCACCGTCACCGCGCAGGGGCTTCTGGGGGCCGCGGGCGGAGCCGGAGGTGCTGGACGGAGGGCAGCGCCGCGGGCGGGGGCTCGGGGTCCACCGCCTGCTCTGTCCCCTGAGTGGCCGCGTGCCTTGTGGCCGGGAGGCACACCGCTTCGGGCCTCACGTCCCAGCCAGGACAGGGGGCAGAAGCACACCCCGTGCGGCTGTGGCCAGGGTTCAGTGAGGCGATGCAGATGAGGTCCGTGTGCCTGGCTTCCAGAACTTTCCATGAGACCCCAATCGCCTGGTGACGGAAAGTTAGGAAGCCGATAGTAATTTTGTCTCTCTCTCACTGAACCGCGAACCTGGACCCTGAGGTGAGGTCTGGGAACTGTACCGGGAGAAAGGAGAGCCGTGGCTCCGCCCTGACTGACCGGGGCTCCCGCGGGTCGGCGGGGACGCGGCTCCCGTGGCCGGATCGAGGCCCGGCCTGGCCAGCGGGGGCTGCGGCCGCGGCGGTGGATCACTGCTGGGTCGGCTGAGTCACAAACGCCCGAGCGCTTCCCGATTTCTTCCTGGGGCCGCAGGACTCTGAAGCTGAGGCCGGGGCCCCTCAGTCCCTCCTGGGGGGTCGGTGTGAGCGAGTCAGCAGGGCCCTCCCCACCCAGGAAGCTGCCCCCATCAGGGTCCTTGGCCCAGTGATGGGGTCCAGGGGGAGGAGCGGGGCGGGGGTGGAGCCGAGGGCAGAGACTGGACGAGTCATTCCCCCCTGAGCCTCGCCTGACACCCCAGAGAAGGGCGGTGGTGGTTCGGGCCGCAGGGCTGCTGGGGGGACGGCCTGGGTCACGTGGGCAGAGGTCAGCGGGGGCTGGCACCACCAGGAGAGCCTGGGGGTGGTGGGAAAGGGGTGTGCTAACTGGGACAGCCGTTCCCAGAGGTTGGAGCGCGCAGACTCACCCCCGGAGGTGGTTAAATGCAGACTCCCTGACCCCACCCCATCCCAGAGGTCCTGGTGCCTGGGTCTGGGGAGAGTCCGGGGAATCTGCATGTTCGCAAGACCCTCCTCCATTCGGGAGGCTACCGACCACACTTTGGGGACCCTGAGATGTCTTCTCGGGGCTTGGGCTGGAACTGGAGGACACTGAGTGGGCCAGGGGTCCGGCAGGTGACGTGGGAAGGTGCGGAGGGGGTGCAGAGCTCATGGAGTGGGACAAGAGGCTTTATTGGAAAGGCAGGTGGGATAGGATAGGTGTTCAAGACTGGGGGCAGGTGGGGACTGCCTCTGGGTGATGTTTGTCACACGCAACTCACAGACCAGCTGTGGTTCTGTGTGATTTGTCCCCTTGAGCCTGGATGGGCGTGGCCTTTGGTTGCTTTGACCAGTAGGATATGGCAGAAGTGATGCTGGGCTGGTTTCTGGGCCCAGGCAGCACCCCCTGCCTCTCTGGGGGAGGCCATTGTTAGGGCTGTGAGGAAGCCCAAGAAACCAGGGGAGGGATGGCTTGGGGAGAGTGATGCCTGCTGACCCCAGCTGTGGCAGCTGAGCCCATCCCAGATGACATACATGTGAGGGAAGAAGGCATCTGGGCCATCACGGCCCCAGCAGGCGTGTCAGGGGAAGAACTGAAGCCGCTGACAACCAGAACTGAGGCCCAGATACATGGCCCCATCGAGCCCAGCAGCCATCCGCATCCCTGCCGACCACCCGGCTGTGGCCTGTCACAAGCTGTCCTCCATGTGCCAAATTCCTGGCCCTGAAGATTGTGAGCAAAATTTTAAGCCACTGAGTTTAGAGTGGTCTGTTTCACAGTGACAGACAACAAGAACACCTGGGGGAGCCTGGGATTCCATCTGTAAAATGGGGAAACAACACAGCACAGGGTCAGAGTCAGCCTCCAGAGGACACTCCAGGTTCAGCTCTGCCGCTCAGTAGCCAAGCAGCCTTGGTCAAGGGATGTAAGTCACCTGGAAGTGAAAGTTAATAATAGTGAAAGTCTCCTGGGGCTTTGTGGGGATTAAGGGTTAATCCATTTGAAGTGCTTAGAACTGTGCTGGCCTGTAGCTCTGACTAATAGACGCCCGCCATGATTGTCACCTATTATCACACGTAGGCCTGTGGTGGGCATTAAATGAGAGATTGTGGGGGCCAGGCACCCAGTAAGCACTCAGGTGTATGTGTGCTGCTGTCATTAAAGATATACTCTAGAGAGGACCTTCAAGGTGGCGGAGGAGTGAGACGTGGAGATCACCTTCCTCCCCACAAATACATCAAAAATACATCCACATGTGGAACACCTGCTACAGAACACCTACTGAAAGCTGGCAGAAGACCTCAGACTTCCCAAAAGGCAAGAAAATCCCCACGTACCTGGGTAGGGCAAAAGAAAAAGGAAGAACAGAGACAAAAGCATAAGGATGGGACCTGCACCTCTGGGAGGGAGCTGTGAAGGAGGAAAAGTTTCCACACACTCCCCTAAGCACAGCAACAGGGATGCGGAGGGCAAAGCGGAGAGATTCCCGCACAGATGATCGGTGCCAACCAGATATATAGATTGCCAACAAACATATGAAAGGATGCTCAACATCACTAATCATTAGAGAAATGCAAATCAAATCTACAATGAGGTGTCACTTCACACCGGTCAGAATGGCCATCAACAAACAATAAATGCTGGAGAGGGTGTGGAGAAAAGGAACCCTCTTGCACTGTTGGTTGGAATGTAAGTTGATACGGCCACTATGGAAACAGTATGGAGGTTCCTTAAAAAACTAAAAATAGAACTACCATATGACCCAGCAATCCCACTACTGGGTTTATACCCTGAGAAAACCATAATTCAAAAAGAGACCTGTACCACAATGAGGGAGGGGATATAGGGATATATGTATATGTATAACTGATTCACTTTGTTACACAGCAGAAACTAACACAGTCTTGTAAAGCAATTATACTCCAGTAAAGATGTTAAAAAAAAAGAAGATGGACTGTATATCAGGACAAAACTCTAATTCAAAAAGATACATGCACCCCAATGTTCATGGCAGCACTATTCACAATAGCCAAGACATGGAGACCACCTAAATGTTGGTAGGCAGATGAATGGATAAAGAAGATGTGGATACAATGGAATACTACTCAGCCATAACAAAGAATGAAATAATGCTGTTTACAGCAACATGGATGGACCTAGAGATTATCATATTAAGCAAAGTAAGGCAGAAAGAGAAAGACAAATACCATATGATATCACTTACGAGTGGAATTGAAAGTATGACACAAATGAACCTATTTACAAAACAGAAACAGACTCACAGATGTAGAGAACAGACTTTCGGTTGCCAAGGGGGATGGAGGGGGAGGGAGGGATGGATTGGGAGTTGGGGATTAGCAGATGCAAATTAGTGTATATAGAATGGATAAACAACAGGTTCTACTGTATAGCACAGGGAACTATATTCAATATCCTGTGACAAGCCATAATGGAAAAGAATATAAAAAAGAATATGTGTATATATGTATAACTAAATCACTTTGCTGTACGTCAGAAATGAACACAACATTGTAAATCAACTCTACTTCAATAAAAAAAGGATGCATTCATTGATTGAGTACCTACTATGTGCCAGACACTGTCCAGGAGCTTGGGGTCACATCAGGAACAAACAGACCAAGATCTGTGACTGATGGGGGAGGAGGAAAAGAAGGTGGGGAGATGGTGATGTGCCCCCACCCCACAGTTATGTGACTATGCAGACCCTGAGAGAAGCAAGGCAGAGGTGAGATAGTTATTGAGCCCAACTGTTGTGAGGCCCACGGAAAATGTGGCTCTCCCAGTGGACGTGCCCTGTATACTGAGCAAGACAGATCTGCTGCGCAGCCCTGTCTGCCCTGGCACCCTCTGCGACCCTCCAGCAGGGGGAGCAAAAGCTCAGCCAGCCCTTCCTGGGTGGTGTCCTTGAAAATAAACCCATTTCCTGGTGACCCAGATGAAAAACATATTGCTTGGAAAGTGCTTTTCAAACAGAATCACCCGAAACTTTTATCATCAGAGCTGGCGTCTCACGGCGGACATCTGGCGAAGGTGTCAATTGTCATAATTAGTTAGACCTTCCCCAGATTCCTGGTACCACAGTTTGTCAGCAGGAGCCATCTGCCTTGTCTGCAAGGATGGGGGATGGGAGGGATTGACACCGTACCTGGGTGCATCCCCTACCCATGGGTGCTCAGGGTGCTCTGTGGCTCCTGGCAGCCCCTGGGGGGGGGGCAGCTTCATCCAGGGGAAGCAGTGTTCACCCCACACCCCTCATTGGTGGCTTCTGAGACCTCAGAACAGGCCATGTCTTCAAACAATAATAACCAAAGTATAACAGTAACAGTGATCACGATCTCATGGCTCTTGTGTGCTGAGAGCCTACTATGTTGCCCATCTCTTCTGTCCACTGCTTCACCCCAGTGTCTAGAGCAGTGCCTGGCCCATAGTAGCTGCTCATCGAATGATGGGTGGATGGGAGGCTGGGTGGATGGGTGGGTGATTGAATGAATTAAGGAAAACAGAGGAACTGGGATATGAGTTCATGTTTCCTCTCTGTGGGCTTGGCCAGGGCAACAGCTCTTCTGGGGGAATCTTCTATGTTCTCAGTCACTTTGCAGGCCTGGGGGAGGGAGGGCAGTTCCTGGGGATGAGCTGCTCAGTCTAAGAAGCAGACTGGTGGCAGGCAGAACGTCCTGCAGGGTGGCCGGAGGACAGGGAAGTGCTCAGGGACTTTGAAAGCCAGAGCCTGGTGTTCAACCACCCACAGAGCCAGGGAGGAGGAGGAAGGATGCCAGTGAATCAGAGGAGGGGCCATTGGCCCCAGGTCCATCACCAAACAGCTGTGTGACCCAGGGCCTGTCCCCCTGCCCCTAGGAACTCTTTTTCAGGAGCAAACGGTGTGCTCCAGCTCCAGGGCTGCTTTGAAGGTGAAGGGAGGAGAGGGGAGGGATGTGGGGCTGCTTTGAACCAGTGCTCAGGGTTTCGGGAGGGGAAGGGGCTGACTTTGACTCTCCCCAGAGTGCACGGCCACGCCTCCGTCAGCAGCCCGCTCTCCCCCGTGTGGGGCTTAATCATGGGGCTCAGCCAACCAGGCAGGCCGGGAATCCCACCCCGAGACCCGAGACCCGAGACTCGAGACTCGAGACTCGAGACTCGGGCTGTTAACTCCTGAGTCAACCTGTCTCAGCAGCGCTAGGCATGGGTACATGGGGCGTGGCAGGCGGTGCCAACAGGAGCCAGGTGTCGGGGTCTGCCCGCTGCTGGGGGTCAGGGTGGGGGCACAATTCCTCTGGGAGACTTGGTTTTCCTAGGTTCTCACTTTACCGCCCTGTCACACATCTCTGTTGAGCCCCTCTTACGTGCTGGGCACCTGCTGGGGTATTGTGGGGAGTGAAACAGACACGGAAGGCCCTGGACGTCCTGGAGGTCAGAGATGAGCAGGGAGGGCAGACGTGGATAAATAACCACCCACAGCATAGAAAACCCACTGGGGACCGTGCAGGGGTGGTGAGAGGGGCAGCCATGGGAGTGAAACCTCAGTTTCCTTGTCTGTAAAATGGGGCCAGCCATGCACCCACCCCAAGGGGAGGGTGTGAGGGTGAAATGCAGTCTCACCTGTAAAGCGCTCAGCACTGTCTATTATTACGGTTGTTATTGTATTTTAAGTTTCTTCATCAGAAGCACACACATTGGTGGGAGCTAATCATCACTAATTTGCTGTGTGACCTGGGAAAGCTGCTTCTTCTCTGTCCTCGGTTTTCCCATCTGAGCACAGAGGGATATGGGAGCTCCCTGCTCAGACATGGGGTCAGGCTCCAAGTCCATGTCAGGTCCCAGAGCTCCTTCCCAGCCCAGGGCTCCCAGAGGAGGATGAGGTCACAGCAGCCACTGACCAGAGGTCACTGGGCTGAGCAGGAGGGGTGGGGTAGGGAGCATGTCTCGTCTTTTCTGGAAACTCTCATTGTTCTAGGGGTGAAACGGGCTCAGGAGCCATGTCCCCCTCCTTGTCCCTCTGGCCACTTTGCAGTCTGCAGCCTCTTCTCAACCCTCTGCCCAGGCTCTGGCTCTGCCAGCTGCACCCTCAGCCTGGCCTCAGGGACTAATTCTAGATGAAAGGCCGGGGCTGGCTGGAGAGGCCCTTGGACCATCCAGGTGAGGCCCCATTTCACAGAGGAGGAAACTGAGGCCCGGCTCTGGCTCTGCTCACCATGGTGTCCTAGCCCCTTGCATGAAGCATGGCACACGGCACATGCTTAATAAATTACTTTTAAATGGTTGGTGAATTAGTAACAGGGAGGGCCTTGACTAATCCAGCTGCCCAGCAGCCTAAAGAGATGAGAACAAGGTCTCCCAGCCCCAATCCTGCCTCCTCACCAACCATAGCCCTGATGTGGGCACAGCACCTGACAGTTAAAAAAGCCCTTTCACGATTAATATTAATGTTATATTAATATGTCTATTGTGTCATCTCTGACACCCCATGTTTTTCAAACTTCAGAACAGGCATCACTGAGCCATTTTACAGATGAGGAAAGAGAGGCTTAGGGGAAGGGACTGACCCACCTGGCACAGCTGGGGCCGAGGTGGGCTGGGAAGGTGCCTCTGAGAAGCTCTTTGAGGTTTAAGAGTAGAGCGACCAAGGCCTCAAGAAAGACAGCCACCTGCCTGGGGTGACACAGTGTATTGAGGCCCAGCTGCCCGCCCTGTCCCATGTCAGGGTGCGAAGGTGGTCGGAACCCCGGGCTTCCTGCAGACGCCCCTTCTGCTTTCCAGGCCACCGAGTGGGAATTCACATCCTGCAGGAGGGCCACGGCTAACTTTCCTCCTCCCTGCCCACACTCAGTTGCCCTGGCTTAATAGTGGGGTGCAGCGGGGGGCCCTCCCCTCAGGGCAGGGGGCCGGTGAGGGACAGAAAAAGAGGGTCGGAAAGGTAAGAGGCCTCCTTTGGGAAGCCTCCTGAACTTGCCCCAGGAGCTCCTACTCTGTCCCTCCCTTAGGGCACTTCTTTGCCTGATGCTTCCCCATTTGTACCTGGGCGTGTCCCCCCAACCAGGGTGGGGCTCAGAGACAGGGGTATCATCTGTCATTGTGGGCTAAAAGTCTGCACTGAGAACCTGCTGTATTCCAGGGCCGCTCCCAGGGGCTTCTGCTGAGGCACTGAGTGGGTCAGACCAAAGTCCCTTCACTGAAGTTCTAGTAAACAAATAAGCCCACAAATAAATACAAGATTATCATTCGTGTTATGTGCTCTGAAGGAAAAGAAATAGAATCGTAAGGGGTAAAAACTCATTTAGATGGAGGATGGTGGTCAGAGAAGGTTCTCCGAGGAGATGACTTCTAATTTGATGTTAGGAAGGGAGAGGGCCCTCCAGGTGGAGGAACGATTTGATGGGGAAGGAGCTGGTTCCCTCAGTCCTTGTGGCAGTGAAGGGCAGGGACCTGATCTGAGAGCAGAGGGAAGCACTGAAGGGTTTCCAGCCAGGAAATGATGGGGCAGTATTTTGAGCCCATGACTCTGCAGATGGATGGGGAATGGATGGGGGCAGGCATGGAAGTGGGGAGACCAGGGGGGAGGCTGGGGGGTGGGTCACACAGGCAGGAGGTCTGGGCTGAGGTTGGGGGCAGGAGACACGTCAAATGCAGCTGTTGGTTGGATTGACATGAGAGGCCATGGCGGGCGCGGGGGCGATGGTGTTGGTTGTGCGTGAGGGGACTGTAAGTCGTGCGCACTCCCATCCCTCCAGGACTCCTGTCGCCCCAGGTTCTGGGATCACAGGGAACTCCCATCCTCATGCCTGCAGGATCCCTGGCCCCTTAGTGACTTGAAAAATGGCAAACCCCGGTACTCCCCACATCTCATCCTCTCTCAGCCATGAAGCGTCCCTTTCCCAACTGAGTCCCCCTGAGGGACTGGAGGCAGCTCAGGAAGGAGCCAGGTGGGGGGATGAGGGGCTGGTGTCCCTGACTCTGCCCTGATGGGGAAGGTGAACTTGGGCAAGATGACCTTGGGCAAGACTTTCCTCCCAGACCCCCGACAGGAGAATGGCTGCAAGAGGGCAAAGGGGTCTGGGTCATGTGACCCCAGTGAGGCCCCCCCCCACCGCCCCGCCAGGAGACCCTGCCCTCCCAGTAGGGCCTCGGTTGGGCGGAAGGGTTAAAGCCTGAGATGCTCTGACGGTGCTGCTGGGGCCTGTCTGCCCCTCCTCTCCTGTGATTAATTCAGTTTGGTAAAGTGGTATTTACACTGGAAATTTAATCATCATTTCTGATGGTAAAGGAATTGAAAAATGAATTGAAAGTGTCAGACGATGCATTAGGGTGGGTGATGGAGTGAAGCGGGGGCCGCCCACTTGGCCTCCCCATTGGGTGATTTATGAGCCCAAGAAATTAGCCAAGTTTCTGTTTCCATAATTGCAGGATCAAGAACCAGGAGTGATGGGGGGAGAGGGTTGGGGGCAAGGGGACGGGGAGGCGAGAGAGGGGAGAGTCCAGCCTGGAGGCAGATGCAGTACTAGTGTCACCCGGCCCAGCCCAGAGAGGGGCAGGGGCACATCCGTGATGATGCAGGCTGCTGGGGCCACAGTGAGGCTGGGGTCCAGGCTCTCTCCTTGCACCACCAGACCAGAGGAGGATACTGATGGGGTCTGGCCTCTCAGGAGAGGGATGCCCTTGGCAGCTCTGACCCAGGGTCCACTTATCTGGGGAGGCTAGCCTCCACCTCCCCCCAGCTGTCCCTCTGCCTCAGGGAGGGGGGTACCCACCTATGAGAAGGGCCACCTCACCGATGGTCTCTGTTGGGACAGTGTGAGCTCATGTCTCAGTGAGTTTGCAGGGACCAGGTGTCCTCAGCAGTTCCCAGTTTCTCCCAGAGGGCTCCTGACCAGGGAGGATAGGCTCCCCCAGCTGACAGTGGTCTTCTAAAGGCAGAGCTATCTCCTCCAGAGAACTAACGTCTCCTTAGAACAAGCCCTGATGCCTCCACAAGACTGGGGACTCCTTGGGAGAGAAGAAGATGGGACTCAGACACATTGTGGAGGTCAAATCAACAGAACTGGGTGATGAATTTGATGTGGGTGGTGGGAATGGGGAGACTCTCAGGTTCTCAGATTGATGAACTGGTGGATGGAGGTGCTGTCTGCAGGCACGGGGAAGGCTTAGGGTAGGTAAGTTTGAGGAAGAGGAAGTTCTCTTTTGGATATGCTGGGCTCCAGCTGCCCCCTGGATGCACAAATGGGGAAATCAAACACACCATGGGCACTTGTACTGTGCACCAGATTTTCCTGTTCTCCTCCCAGACACGTGGGATTGCACTCTGCTGTCCACATGAACTTGGATGAGGCCATTGACTTGCTTTCCTCAATGGAATGTGAGTGAAAGTAACATGTGCAGGTGGGAGTTTAAGAATGTGTGAACAATTCCCCTTGCTCCTTTTTCTCTCTGCTGAAATGACCAGAAGAGCTCCATTCAGGCCCATTAGCCTGGGTCTTAGAGATTGGATAACATGGATCAGAAGGCCCAGCCAACCAAGAAGGACAGATGGCATGAGTGAGGAAGAAGTCCTTTTAGTTTTAAGCCACTGAGATTTGGGGCATGTTTGTTACCACAGCATACCCTAGCATAAACTTACAGCTCAGAGTCTGGAACTTAAAGTGCTCCTGTAATTTTGGGAGTCATTAGGGATTGATTTAAAACCTTTTTTTTTTTTTTTTTTTCATATTACAAGGTGCTGGGAATGAGAGTAGGGAGATAAATGCCCCTTACCTTCCCTGCCTCTTATTACACATCTGCCCAATGGGCTATCTCCCTTGCCTAACCCAGGCTCCATCCCAACATGACCTCAGAAGCTTAAACTCCCAGGCTGATTCTCCAAGTCTCATCCAACTCTGCCACCTCCCTCTCCTGTCAGTTTGTCCTCTCAGATCAGATCTCTGTGGCAATGTCCCTCCTCCCCACCCTTACTGCTGCAGTCCCAGGCATGTCAGCCCTGTGTGGAGCAGGCAGTGCTGGGTTCAAGCCTAGGGTCTGCCACTTAATTCATATGTGATGCTCAGGGAGTAACTTAACTTCTCTGAGCCTCAGTGTCCTGAAAAATGGGACTATTAATGGGATAGTTTTGAAGATTGAATAAAATGAAGCACGTGAAATTCCTGGAATCCATAAGTAGTCAAAATATGGTCACTAGTGTTACATCACTATTTTACGGCCACTCTCATCACTAGCCTCCTGGATCACCACTCTAGTCTCTTCACCAGTCTCCCTGCCTCCAGTCCCGTCATCTCCAGTCATGCCTCCATATTGCTTCCATAGACAGCTCCCTAGAGCCAGCTTTGACCATGTCACTATCGTGCTGAAGAAGCATCCCTGGCTCCCAATTGCCTACATAACGAGGTCCAACCTCCTCATCCTGGCATTAGGGGCCTCCCTTTTTAGTCCTCTCACACACAGCAGCAGACGGATCCATTTGTTCTCCTGTAAATGTCTTTTAATCCCCCAGTCAGAGTGGTCTGAAGAGACCTGGCTTGAGAGGTGACCTGAGTCCTAATCCCTGCTTTTAACTGACATATAGTGTTACCGTGGGGAAGTTTTTGGATCTCTCTAGATCTCAGTTTCCCCATCTGAAAAGTAGAGGGGAGGGCAGAGGCAGAATTCCATCATCTAAATGCTTCATTCTAAAACAAACATTCTGGGAATTCCCTGGAGGTCCAGTGGTTAGGGCTCCGTGCTTCAACTGCAGAGGGCATGGGTTTGATCCCTGGTCAGGGAACTAAGATCCCGCATGCTGCGTGGTGTGGCCAAAAGAAAAAACAAAGTCCTTTGTAAAACAAACAGGGACTTCCCTGGTGGTGCACTGGTTGGTAGTCCGTCTGCCAATGCAGGGCACACGGGTTCGATCCCTGGTCTGGGAGGATCCCACGTGGCACAGAGCTACTGAGCGGAGCAACTGAGCCTGTGTGCCACAGGTACTGAGCCTGTGCTCTGGAGCTCGTGAGCCGCAACTACTGGGCTGGTGTGCTGCAGCTGCTGAGGCCTGCACGCCTGGAGCCCGTGCTCCGCAACAGGAGAGGCCACAGCAGTGAGAGGCCTGTGCACCGCAAGGATGAGTAGCCCTCGCCGCAACTACAGAAAGTCCACACACAGTAACGAGGACCCAACGGAGCCAGAAATCAATCAATCAGTCAATAAAATAAAAAACAAACAAACATTCTGCCTTTTGGAACCAAGCTGCTACCCCATTCCCACTTGGAGTGCCTGCCCCACTCCACCTCCTACCCACTCTCCCTCTCCTGCAGTGGGAGAGAATTCAGCCCAGGTGAAGAAGCACAGCCTTGCCGCTGCTGGGCCGCTGGGCTCAGAGATCGTGCAGACAGAGGCTGCTGGGACCCTGCAGGTCTGGGTAATTAAACCTCAGGGAGGTGGGCTCTGATCAGCAGTAGGGCGGATCGACGATTAGACAGAACTGCTGTTTCCAGGGTTCGGAGTGCGTGTCCTGGGAGGAGGTGCGCAGAGCTCTGAGCGCTGCGGGTGTGGGTGGGGCCTGCGAAAGGAGGTTGGTGGGTGGGTTGCATTAAGACCCAGGGAGAGGTCGGCATAGGGTGGGCAGGGAGTAATGGGGACAGTGACATTCACTGAGTTTGTCTTGAATAAAATGCTCACCGACATCGTATCCGTTTTTCAAATTGCTATGTAAGTGTCAGCTATTACACTTAATGCTTAGTTAATCTTCATAACTACCCACCATCACACGAAAGCATGCTCCCATTTATTGAGCGTTTACCTCGCACCAGGCCCTGCTGTAACTTCTCCAAGGCTCCTGACTTCCCTAATCTTCATGACACCTCTACAAGACACCTATTATTTAATCATGGTCCTCCCCCTTTATGGATAAGAAAATTGTGTAGCTAAGCAAGTTACTTCAGATCACGCAGCTCATTGGTGCTGAGGACGGGATCTGAACCCAGGCTGTTGGGCTCAGCACTCTGTGTGTAGCCACTGAGCTGCACCGTCTCTTTGTGGATCCCCCTGCCCCCTAGAGTGGGGGGTCCTTGTCCTTGTTTGACAGGTGAGGAGACCGAGGCTAAGAGGAGGGGAGGAACCCCTCCAAGGTCACACTGGAAAGTCCTGCGGTGGAATCTGCACCCTGATGGGGAGGGGTGCCTGCCCTCCTCGTGTTCTCTCCACCACCCTGACATTTAGAGAGAGGGGGGCTCACGGGCTCACCCCAGGACCCCCCGAGTGAGTGGTCGGTGGAGGGACTGTGGGAGAGAAGTGGGCCCTGTTCCCCGACAGACCCAGGCTCATGCCACTCGGGCTTGTGGCCCTGGGCCAGTCACTCAGCTGCTGGGAGCCTCAGTTTCCTCCTCTGTAAAATGGGGCAGCGGCAGTTTGTTGGGAGGCTGGGAGCCGAGGCAGGCACAGGTGTTTAGCGCATAGTAGGTGCTCAGGAATGGCTGGGACTTCTCATGCCCCTTGGGACTGGGACTCCTGCAGGCTGGGCTCTAGCACGGGGGCCTGATGGTCCCCTCTGTGGGGTCCTAAGCTCCCACTGGGGGGCGCCGGGGGGCGGGAGAAGAGGCTGGCTTGGCCACAGCTCCCAAACTACCTCTTGGGAGGATGGACAGGTCTCTCTAGGGAGGGCCTCTGCGCCCCCAGCCAAGGCAGGCCTAAAGCCTGGGCCCTGCTGCCTGGACCCTCAGACCTGACTCATCACCCACAGTCATGCCCTGTCACCTGTTACCCCCCTGTCCGTCCACCCTGCCCCCAATACTAATAACTAACCCTCCCTGAGCGCTCCCATGCGTCACAGCCCATCTCACTTAATTCTCACGACTAACAGTCCTATGGAGGAGGAACAGCCACTGTGCTCAGTTGGAGATGAGGAAAAAGAGGCTTGGAGAGGGGAAATAAACAACCAGGACGCGGGCACAGGGGCTCACCTGCCGCCAGGACCCCGGCTGTTAGCCCTGGGGACAGACTTGCACCTGCACCCCATCACCCACCCCCAGGTGCCTTCACCTGACTCCCCTGCCATGCCCTGCCCCTGACAAGGTGCTGCCTGCCCCCGTCCACCCCCATCATTGCACATGTACACACACACTCACACACACACTTGTGCACACTCAGTCTTGCACGAGGGGCCCTCACCCCCAGATGTTTCTCCACATCCACGTTCGCACTCACTACTATAAACTCCTTCCTGCATGAAGTCCCCTCAGGGACTTCCTCTTACCCACTCTTGTTTCTGGGCATGTCACAAAACTTGTCATCAGATTTAAAGCCGAAGGGAGAGAGAGGTAGAGAGGAGCCAGATCTCATTTTATTTATCAGTGGCTGTAAAGCAATATTTCAAGTGATAATTATAATAATTAAAAATTCTGTTATCGTCTGTGGGGAGGAAAGTGCTACCTGCACAGCCGGCTGGGGGTTGACGAGCGAAGCAGATGTTCTGGTAACAAGATTCCAGCTCTAAACCTCCAATCCCAAGGTAAGCGTGCTGGGCATGCTGGAGCTAATGGACAGGGTGAAAGAGCTCAGGAAGGGGAAGCGGAGAGCTACTCTTCTGTGACCAGGTGACCCTCACCTGTATGGCCCTTGAGCCCTTGGGTGGGCTGGAGGAGATAAGGGGACCCAGGAGGTCTCAGCCTCCCCCATGAGCTGAGGCTTGCCCTGGGACCTGACATCCTTGCACTAGGGGGTGACTTCACTAGGGGGTCTGGAAATCCACGTGGTGGGTCCCCTTACAGGGGTGTGTCACGTGCCTGCTCTGCGGCCATCCTGGCCTGGGCTCTGCTGATGACCCAGCCGTGACTTTGGGTGTGTCACCCACGCACTCTGCATTGCCGCGGCTTTGGCCACTTGCAAACACCTTTCCCTCCAGCTCCTTGCTGCAGCCACCGAGCAGCCCACCACGATGGAAGCACCGAGAGAGCAGAGGCCTCTCCACTGTCCATCTCCGTGTCCTCAGTGTCCAGACCAGGGCCTGGCACACAGGAAGCTCCTAAGAAATGTTTGTCTAAGGACTACGAGAGCGTGTAAATAATCAGGACACATCCATGAGGTAGGCATTCTCATCCCCATTTAACAGGGGAGGAGCCTGAGGCTCAGAGAGGTGAAGTGCTTGCCCCAAATCACACGGCTGGGGGAGGGGGCAGGGATTAGGAAGGGGAGGGTCAGTGGTAGGGCTGGGAGAGCAGCATGGATCTTGGGGAGAGACGGCCAGAGGGCTCCTGCATTTAGACAGCAAATCAAATGTTTTACAAGGCTCCAGCCATTCCTGGGGAAACTCAAGCCAGCATGTGTGAGGCCCCAGTGATGGTGGCCTTGAGGGAGAAGGGGGAGGAGGGAGGAAGGGAGGGAGTGAGGGAGCAGCCTTATTTGCCTAAAAGCCCCACCTCGTCCAATCAGCTGGGCTCTTGGGCGGGGACACCAGGACCTGGCCAATCACCAGTAGGCTGGGAGCAGAGGCAGGTGGAGAAGAGCCAGGCCCCACCCAGGTCAGTGGCCAGGCTCCACACCCTGTGTTCAGGATGGACCCTCCTGACTGGTGTTTTGCTCCTTGACCTCCTTGAGTTCTCCCAACAGCCCAGCATCCAGGGCAGGAACAATCACCTTCATTTTGCAAATGAGGCAACTGAGGCCCAGAGAGGTCAAGAGACTTGCCCAAGGTCACACAGCCAGTCAGCAGCACCAGAACTGACCCAGGCCTTGACTCCCAGCTCAGGGTGCTGAGTCCTGCACCTCTGGGCTCCTTCTGGCTGCTGTGGCCCAGGGCCCTGCTGGCCACCCTCACCCTGGGCCTGTCTCTGTGACCATCAGAGCCCTCTTCCCCACCCAGAGCTCAGCTCAGAGCTGCTGCACACCCCCAACCTCCCTCTCCAGCCTCCATCCCTGAGCCCCAGAACCTTTGCTCCAGCTGCCCCCAGACACCCAGATACCAGATCAGGTACCCACAGAATGTCAGGGCTGGCAGGGGCCCCAGGAGCATCTCGTCTACCCCTGTGGGCTCAGGTGGGAGCAGTGGTCCCTCAGCACCACGCTGTGCCCCTCCCCTCCATGAAGCCCCCCAGAGCCTGACTTGGGGTGCTGTACTTCTCCCAGCATCCCTCCCCCTGCTTCCTGCCTCACTTACCTCTGGGCAGATTGTCAAATCCAGGTTGAAGGTTTGATTTACAGACTTCCTGGGGAAGGAGATTGGTGTCTGCACCTGCAGTGACTAAGAGGCCTGGTGATTTACTCTGCTGGGAAATGCTTGCTCCTCCAGAGGGATCATCTTGGCCCCTCCTGGTTGAAGGCTAAGATTTATTGAGACTTCCTGCCTGGTGGCTTTGGGGTGGGGGGGGGGGCAACAGAGGTGTATGAGCTATGGGGACCCCCATGAAGTGAAGTGCAAACCTAGACAGCGTGGTTGAAAAAAAGATGGATTTAGGGGTCACTAGTGACCTGGGTTTGAATCCCTGCCCCACCATGACCAAGCTGTGTGAACTTAGCAGCGTCACTTAATCTCCTGGGGCCTCGATTTCCTCATCTTCAAAATGGGTATAATCACACAGTGGGGTTGGTGACAACATCTGCCCTCCAAGAAGATGAGGCTTAGATGAGGGGCTGTGTATAAATGCCTGGCACACAGGTGCTCAGGGAAGTTGAATTCTCCCCTCCAGCCCATCTGAGGTCTCCCTTTCCCTGCCAGATCACGTCCTCCAGGTCTCCCCCTTAGCTTTCCTCTAAGTGCCCTCCTGCACCTGTCTCTGTCCTCGGGGAGAGCAGACCCTGTCAGTCTCTCAGGTTCCAGGTCCCTGTGGCTCAGGAAACAGAAGGACGAGGTCCCACTGGCAGGGCAGGCCCAGCTGCGTGCCAGGACGCCGGGCACAGATGGTTCACACGCCCAGGGATTGTTAGCGGTGCAGCTGCTTCCCTGCTGATGCGTTAACACATCTCGTCTATAAATGGCCCTTGGAAGAGTAAGGGGCCTCTGGTGTCCAAAGTTGTGCTGTGATCCAAGGGGTCAGCAGAACTCTTTAACCTGTCTGGGTTCTAATAAGGAAGAAGAGAGTGGTGGGCACTGGCTTCATCAGGCAGATGACCCAGGGTCTGCCTGGGCTGGGGTCAGACCCCTGGAGGGAGTGGGTGGAAGGCAGCTCCACTCCCTCTGAAGGGATCTCTGGGCCACTCAGTGTGAGGCCCCAAAACAACCCCTTCCATTCTCAAAGTTGCTACAGCAGCCAGCAGGGTACCGTGTTGTAAGGAGAGGGGCCCTGGAGTCAGATCAGCCAGAAACCAGCTGGGCCACCAGGGACCAGGGGCTCTTAGCAGCTCCTCTGCCTCCTGAGCCTCAGTTTTCTCACCTAGGAGTGGAATGGCTGGATCATATGTTTAACATTTTAAGACACTGCCAAACATTTTCCAAGTGCTTAAACAATTTCACACTTGCATCAGTGGTGTATGAGAGCTCTAGTTTCTCCACACTCTTGTCAACACTTGTTACTGTCAGTTTTGTTTTAAGCATTCTAATAGGTATGTACTGATATATCATTGTGGTGTGATTTGCATCTCCCATTTACTTAAAGACTAACGGTGTTGAGCATCTTTTCATGTATTTACTGGCCATTTGTATTTCATTGGAGAAATATCTATTCATATACTTTGCCCATTTGTAAATTGGGTTATTTGTATTTTTATTACTGAGTTGTAAGAGTTCTTTATATACTCTGGTTGCAAGTCCTTTATTCAGATATGATTCACAAATATTTACTTCCATCTGTGGCTTTTTATTCTCTTACTAGTGTCTATTGAAGAGCAGAAGTATTTTTTTTTAGCTTTTTATTTTTATTGAAGTATAGTTGATGTACGATATTGTGTTAGTTTCAGGTATACAGCAAAGTAATTCAGAGATATATATATATATATAAATATATATTCAGATTATTTTCCATTATAGGTTATTATAAGATATTGAATATAGTTCCCCGTGTTACAGGAGTGTAACAGGAGTGAATCCTGTTGCTTAACTATTTTATGTATAGTAGTTTGTGTCTTTTAATCCCGTACCCCTAATTTATCTCCCCCCACCCTCACCTTTGGTAATCATGAGTTTGTTTTCTATGTTGAAGAGTAGAAATTCTAAATTTTGATGAAGTTCAATTTAATCGATTAGTTCTTTCGTAAATCCTGCTTTTGATGTTACACGTGAGAAATATTTGCCTAACCGCAGATCACAAAAGTGTTCTCCTATGTTTTCTCATGGAGGTTTTATAGTTGTTTTATATTTAGGTCTATGATACATTGAAAGTTAGTTTTTATATACAGATTGGTGTTCTTTTTATCTTTTTTTTGTATGTGGATATCGAGTTGTTCCAGCACCATATTGATGAAAAGACTATCCATTCTTCACTGAACTCCCGTTGCACCTTTGCCAAAAATCAATTGTTTTTATATGTTTGTGGGTCTATTTCTGGACTTTATTCTGTTCCACTGATTTATTTCTCTTTATGCTGACCCCATACTGTTTTTTTTAATATTTATTTTATTTTTTTCTTTATTTTCCTTGTTTTTATTGGCTGTTTTGCGTCTTAGTTGTGGCACGTGAGCTCTTCATTGTGGCGTGCGGGCTTCTCTCTAGTTGTGGCACATGGGCTCTGTAGTTGTGGTGCTCGGGGTCCAGAGTGCTTGGCTCTGTAGTTGGCAGCACAAGGGTTCTCTTGCTGAGGTACGCAAACCCAGTAGTTGTGGCACGTGTGCTTAGGGGCCCCACTGCATGTGGGATCTTAGTTCCCCAACCAGGGATCAAACCCACGTCCCCTGCATTGGAAGATGATTCTTTACCACTGGACCACCAGGGAAGTCCCACCATGCTGTTTTAATTACTGTAGTTTTATAATAAGTCTTGAAGTCACGAAATGTTAGTCCTCTAACTTTGTTCTTCTTTTTCAAGGTTTGGCTATTGTAGAACCTTTGTGTTTCCTTATAAATTTTAGAATCAACTTTATCAATTTCTATGAAAAGACCTATAGTTTTTTCATAATTCTTTTCCTTAAGTTTTTTGCATTTTTTTGATCTGTAGGATGACGGTTTTTATTAAATTTGGTGAATTTTTGCTAGTATTATTTCAAGTATTTTGCCCTTCCCTCCTTTGAGGACTCCAATTACACATGTACACCGGAGGGCTTGGATTTGTCCCACAACTCACTACTGCTCTGTTCATTTAAAAAAAAATTACTTTTCCTCTCTCTGTTTTAGTTTGAATAGTTTCTGTCACTATGGTATCAAGTTTATTGAGCTTTTCTTCTACAATTTCTAATCTGCTGTCAATTCCATCCAGTGTATATTTCATCTCATGCATTGTAGTTTTCACCTCTCATTGTTCCATTTGATCTTTTTAATATCTTCCGTGTCTCTACTTCACTGTGAACATAAGGAACACAGTTATAATAACCATTAAAGTCCTGTCTGTGAATTCTATCATCTGTGTCAGTTCTTAGTTCGCTTTGATTGTTTAATGTCCTCATTACGGCTTGCATTTTCCTTCTTCTCTGAATGCCTGTTAATTTTTATTTGAATCCTAGGCATCAAGAATTCTACCTTGTTGGATGCTGGATACTTTTGTATTTCTATAAAATTTCTTAAGCTATATTCTGGGGTGTAGTTAAGTTACTTGTTAATAGTTTGATCCTTTTAGGTCTTGCTTTTAAGAATGGTTAGAGGAACAGTGCTTAACCTAGGCTGATTTACTTCCTACTATCGAGACAAGACCCTTCTGTGTACTTTACTCAATTCCCTGTGAACCACGAAGTTTTCCAGTCTGCCTAGTGGGAACAGACACTATTCCCAGCCCTTTGTGAGTGCTGGCACTGTTAATCTCATCCTTTTGGGTGCTTCTGTCCACAGTTTCAAGTTTCCTCCAATGGGGGCACTCATCACACTCAGCTGAATGCCTGGGAAGGACCCTCTGCAGTTTTTTCTTCCTCTCTGCTCTTGGTACTCGGTCCTATGGACTCTGTCTCGTTCTTCCTGGTTTCTCAGCTCCATCCCTTTAACTCAGCTCCAGCTGACTCCTCCTCCCAGCATCCTGGCCTGGGAATTCTCTCAGAATGGAAGCTGGGGAATCACTGGTCTCACCTTTCTGTTTCCCTCTGAGGGATCACTGACCTCCACTGTCTATTGTTCAGTGTCTTGGTCTTGGCCCTTTAGTCCTGAGCCTCAGTATCCTTAGCCACAAAAGACGAATAATAACTATAACTACCCTTCCCCCACCCCGAGTTGTTGCCTACTAAATCACTAAGTGCTCACTAGATGGTGGCTGCTATCATTACATCACTACGACAACCGCTACTATTCAACACCAATGACTGAGGAAGTACAGTAAGTTCCCTACATACGAACGAGTTCTGTTCTTTTTTTTTTTTAATTAATTAATTTATATTTGGCCGTGTCATGTCTTTGTTGCTGCGCATGGGCTTTCTCTAGTTGCAGCCAGTGGGGGCTACTCTTCAGTGCGGTGCACGGGCTTCTCATTGCGGTGGCTTCTCCCGTTGCGGAGCACGGGCTCTAGGCGCGTGGGCTTCAGTAGTTGTGGCTTGGGGACTCTAGAGCGCAGGCTCAGTAGTTGTGGCGCATGGGCTTAGTTGCTCCGCGGCATGTGGGATCCTCCCGGACCAGGGCTCGAACCCACGTCCTCTGCATCAGCAGGCGGACTCTCAACCACTGCACCACCAGGGAAGCCCAACATTTTAAATCTTATAGTACAGTACCTTGAAAAATACTGGGGAATCATTGTACAGTACAACAGCTGGCATACAGGGACTGGCATCGAGTGAACAGGCAAGAAGAGTTACTGACTGGAGGAGGGAGAGGAGGTGGGAGATGGCAGAGCTGAAGGATCGTCAGCAATAGGAGATGGAGGGAAAGCTGCAATTTCACTCACGCCTGACGTTGATGCAATGCACATTCGAATCTTTGAAAGTTTGCAACCTGAAGGTTCATATGTAGGGGACTTACTGTACATAATGGGCAAAAGCTACTAGGAATTCAGAAATGCTTTCAAT
The DNA here is from genome assembly GCF_003031525.2 of Neophocaena asiaeorientalis asiaeorientalis. Classification (NCBI taxonomy): domain Eukaryota; kingdom Metazoa; phylum Chordata; class Mammalia; order Artiodactyla; family Phocoenidae; genus Neophocaena; species Neophocaena asiaeorientalis. The sequence continues at coordinate 6,889,997 of NW_020175402.1, forward strand.
GAATTTCTCTGTCATTATAATTGCTATAGCACACACATATAATAAAATAGTGGCCTCTTGTGCGCTAAGCCAATAATTCCATGTACACAAAGTGCTTGGTGCTATTAGGTGCTGGGTGTACAAGAGATGGATTTAAGGACTCCTTTGCAATAATCACCCCCAGGAGTTTAATAACCACACTCTGACTCTGACCTTGTTCTTGTCAAAGCCAAGAGGGATTTCTGACAGCACAGTGATGACAGCGTTGCAGTAAAGAGTCCAGGAGTTACCTTCTCCTCCCCTGCTCCCCGCTTCTAGCAGAGTACTTCGCAGCCCAGGCCCTTCCTGGATTCAGAGCCAAGCTCTTCCCCTCACCCACCCCCAAGTCTCAAGACTTGGGCTAAGGCTTGTGGTTCTTTTTTCCCCCAATGAATACATAATTGTCTCATAGGATGAGCCAAGATTGTAATAAAACACGTTCATTACATCTTTCTACACAGAGCGGTTTAATGAACACAGGGCTGCTGACCCTCTTTGGCCCCTGAGCCAAATGCAAACTAAATGCATTCCACAGTGTCGTTTAATTATCAGGGGTTGGGGAGGGAGGAGATAGTCTGGGACTGGGATAGAGAAAGGGGAGAGCAGGAGGGTGAGGGAGAGAGGGGTTCCTAGAGGGGCAGAGAGGATGAGGAAGGGTGGGAAGGAGGAAAGAGGGTGAAGGAAGGAAAGGGGTGAGCTGGGGGGAAGCGGTAAGATAGGACTCAGGTATGGATTTGACTCTAAATGCCTCTTGCAATGCTGGGTCGACTCGTTATTTCCATTGGAAAAGGAAGGACCTCAAGTCCTATGTGCTACACACTGTTGGGTGCTGGATGAGACAGACTGGATCCAACAAGGGACACAACAGATAAGATCTCTGTCTGCTTGGGTTTCAGAGTCTGGTGGGGAAGACAGGCATTTTGTAAATAATCATATCAAGAATACACATAAGTAGGCTTCCCTGGTGGTGCAGTGGTTGGGAGTCCGCCTGCCGTTGCAGGGGATACGGGTTCGTGCCTCGGTCTGGGAAGATCCCACATGCCGCGGAGCGGCTGGGCCCGTGAGCCATGGCCGCTGAGCCTGAGCGTCCGGAGCCTGTGCTCCGCAACAAGAGGGGCCACGGCAGTGAGAGGCCCGTGTACCGCAAAAAAAAAAAAAAAAAAGAATACACATAAGTAAAGGTAAGTTTGTGATTATTTGCATGATTATGTTTAGGAGAGGAGTAGAGTGGTAAAGAGAGTGGGCTCTGAAGAATGACTGCCTGGATTTGAATTTGAATTCCAGCCCTGCTACATTTTGACTGTGGCAACTTGAGCAAGTTACTTAACCTCTCTGGGCTGCAGTTTCCTCATTTCTAAAGTGAAGCTAAAAGTGCCTATCTCATAGGGAACTTGAGAGGATTAATCTAAATATGTGTAAATCACTTAGAATAGTGTTTAGTGCCTAGTAAGTAATGACACAGGCTCTCCTTGACTGAATTTTAGGCAAGTTCCTCTAAGCCCCTCTTCTTGACTAGACCTTGATTTTGGGCTAGCATATCTGTCCTTGCTAAGTCCAATTTTAGCAAGAATCCTGCTAAGTCTGCTTAGAGAAAATCTCTCACTCTTGATATCTGATCGCCCTGACCTGCCTTCAGTAAGAATCCTTCTAGGTCAATTTAGCAAGAATCCATTACTGTTGGTGTCTCCACCGACCCCCTCACTCTGCTCCTTGCCTGTAAGTACTCACTTGTCCGTGTTTTATTTGGAATTGTGCTCAATTTTTTAATACTGAAGTCTTTTTTTCCCTATTGCAATAGTTTCTGGGTAAAATTTGCCTTTACTCTTTACTGCTTTAACTAGTGTCTGGTTCTTTTTTTTTTTTTTTTTTACATCTTTATTGGAGTATAATTGCTTTACAATGGTGTGTTAGTTTCTGCTTTATAACAAAGTGAATCAGTTATACATATACATATGTTCCCATATCTCTTCCCTCTTGTGTCTCCCTCCCTCCCACCTTCCCTATCCCAACCCCTCCAGGCGGTCACAAAGCACAGAGCTGATCTCCCTGTGCTATGCGGCTGCTTCCCACTAGCTATCTATTTTACGTTTGGTAGTGTATATATGTCCATGCCGCTCTCTCACTTTGTCACAGCTTACACTTCCCCCTCCCCATATCCTCAAGTCCATTCTCTAGTAGGTCTGTGTCTTTATTCCTCTCTTACCCCTAGGTTCTTCATGACATTTTCCTTTTCTTAAATTCCAGATATATGTGTTAGCATACGGTATTTGTCTTTCTCTTTCTGACTTACTTTACTCTGTATGACAGACTCTAGGTCTATCTACCTCATTACAAATAGCTCAATTTTGTTTCTTTTTATGGCTGAGTAATATTGCATTGTATATATGTGCCACGTCTTCTTTATCCATTCATCCGATGATGGACACTTAGGTTGTTTGCATCTCCGGGCTATTGTAAATAGAGCTGCAATGAATATTTTGGTACATGACTCTTTTTGAATTATGGTTTCCTCAGGGTATATGCCCAGTAGTGGGATTGCTGGGTCATATGGTAGTTCTATTTGTAGTTTTTTAAGGAACCTCCATACGGTTCTCCATAGTGGCTGTACCAATTCACACTCCCACCAGCGGTGCAAGAGTGTTCCCTTTTCTCCACACCCTCTCCAGCATTTATTGTTTCTAGATTTTTTGATGATGGCCATTCTGACTGGTGTGAGATGATATCTCATTGT
>NW_020175402.1:6893748-6924568 GCF_003031525.2 Neophocaena asiaeorientalis asiaeorientalis
AAAGGATCTTGCTGTGATTTATGTCATAGAGTGTTCTGCCTATGTTTTCCTCTAAGAGTTTGATAGTTTCTAGGCTTACATTTAGGTCTTTAATCCATTTTGAGCTTATTTTTGTGTATGGTGTTAGGGAGTGATCTAATCTCATACTTTTACATGTACCTGTCCAGTTTTCCCAGCACCACTTATTGAAGAGGCTGTCCTTTCTCCACTGTACATTCCTGCCTCCTTTATCAAAGATAAGGTGACCATATGTGCGTGGGTTTATCTCTGGGCTTTCTATCCTGTTCCGTTGATCTATCTTTCTGTTTTTATGCCAGTACCATACTATCTTGATTACTGTAGCTTTGTAGTATAGTCTGAAGTCAGGGAGCCTGATTCCTCCAGCTCCGTTTTTCATTCTCAAGATTGCTTTTGCTATTCGGGGTCTTTTGTGTTTCCATACAAATTGTGAAGTTTTTTGTTCTAGTTCTGTGAAAAATGCCAGTGGTAATTTGATAGGGATTGCATTGAATCTGTAGATTGCTTTGGGTAGTAGAGTCATTTTCACAATGTTGATTCTTCCAATCCAAGAACATTGTATATCTCTCTATCTATTTGTATCATCTTTAATTTCTTTCATCAGTGTCTTATAATTTTCTGCATACAGGTCTTTTGTCTCCTTAGGTAGGTTTATTCCTAGATATTTTATTCTTTTTGTTGCAATGGTAAATGGGAGTGTTTTCTTTTTGACAGTACTTAATAAACTCCAAATTTGAATATAAAAGAGCTAAAAAGTTGGACTTCCCTGGCAGTCCAGTGGTTAAGACTCCACAATCCCAATGCAGGGGGCCTGGGTTTGATCCCTGGTCAGGGAACTAAGATCCCACATGCTGCAGGGCACAGCCACAAAAAAAAAAAAAAAAAAAAAAAAAAAAAAAAACAGGGAATATTCATTGTTTAAGCTCAGGAGTGAAGACAGTCTTTTCTGAAGAGGTGCATCTCAATCTGAGATCTGAAAGATGATCCACATGTCAAGAAGTGGGGAGACAATGTATGTAGTGGTATATGAAGGGAGGGTGGTGAGGGTCTGGATATAGTGGCTCAGGGTGCCAAAATACCTGAGTATACATTGGGAAAAGTGGAGAAGAACAATATAGAGGCTAAAAACATTGATAAGAACTTCTAATTCTTTATAATTGGTGTACCCCATGATCTGTTCCAAAGGCTTCATTTTTCAGTATGCCTCATGCTCAACTCTTTTTCTACTCATGAGAAGTCCTGAATCAAAGACCTTTGGACAGTTATGGCTGAAGAGTTATGGAACATAAATACTTCTTAGTCCAATATCCTTATTTTGTTTTATTTAAATAATTGACCAAATAGTGTGAAAATACATTGTCATGGTGAAAAACAGTCTAATAATATGGATGAAAAAAAGGGCCTCATTTTAAAGAATAGGAATTGGGTTCAAGAATCCCCATCTTGCATAGAAAGATCTTGAGATAACAACATCAACAACCATAACAGCTCACATACTGTTTTTCTTTTCTTACTGAAGTACAGTTGATTTACAATATTTGTGTTAGTTTCAGGTGTATCACATATTCTTTTAGCACCACCGATGTGCCAGTTGCTATCTCTTTTCTTGCATTATTTTTACTTATTCTTCACCACAACCCTATGAGGTAGGTTGCCATTATTATCCTTATTTGACAGATAAGGCAGCCATGGTACAGATAGGTTAAGAAATTGGCCCAAGATTATGTAGCTAGTAAGGGGCAGAGTCAGGATTTGAATTTAGGCAGTCTGGCTTCAGAGCCCTTCCCTCATTCCTGGTCACAATGCACAATTTGCAAGAGAAAAAAAAAAAAAAAACAACCAACCAGATAATTCCATCTAGAAGACCAAGGGAATGAGTGGTCCCAGGAATCTGAAGAGAAAAACCATCTAAATGCCCTGGGAGCTGTCCATTGTTCTGAAGCTAAGGAAACTCTAAACAACATAGGACCCCTCACTTTCTGTCCACTCTCCTGACCTCCACTCACCTTCTCCTACCTTTCTCCCACTTGTCCCCTATCTCTCAGCATATTCAGGCTACTCTTGATAAACACCCATCTGCTCTAACTTGACATTCACTCCTTTCTTATGAGCTGTGTTGGTTGAGCCTTGGATCAGCAGTGTTCCTAGGCCACAACCCTCATTGCTTTTTTTCTTGATCAAATCTGTGTTTAGTTCCTGCCCTCAAGGAGCTATAGGCAATCTAGGGATATAATATATACAAGATATACAGTAGGTAAGGACTAAACACCTCAGGATGGCATACAAAGCCCTGTAACATCTCCTGTAATGTGACCTTTTGTCTCTGTGATTACCCTCCACCTGCAGTCACTGAACACAGGATACATCTCCTACCTCTGGGCCTTTTCACTGCTCTCTAACTGGCATAGGCTCCCACACGCCCACTGAGTTCAGGTGCCACCTCCTCCAGGAAGCCTATTTTCATTCCTACCACAATCACCACCACTGCCAGGCTGAGTAGTTTCTCCTAAACTTTTGAGGTTTTTGAGGGTGAAACTAACAACAACAGGGGACATTATGAAGCAATGAGATATAGTGGCATTCCATGCCAACACCCTAGTTTTTCAGAGAAAATCTGGGGCAGAGAAGGAGCTCTAGGCTTAGAATAAGGAGAACTAGGGTCTTGTCGGAGATTTCTCAAAACACTGTGTGATCATGGGAAAAATGTACTCTCTTTCTGGGCTTCAGGTCCCCCCACCCAGGGAACTTGAGGGACTTCACGCTAAATGATTCAAGAATTCACTCTTTCCACAAACATGCCTTGTATGTCTACCATGATCATGGAAATAGGTCAGACTCAGTGCAGAGATGGGGTGTGGAGGCAGATGGGAATCCAATGTGAATGGTCGGAGAGGACAGGTGTGGATAGCATCACAGGATCTAGGAGAAGCCTGGACAGCTCAGAGGAAGAAGGGCCTGCCAAAGGTTCTGTGGGAAAAAGTATCTGAGTGGGGTGCTGAAGGATTTAAGATGGAGTAGGAGGCAGAGTGCATTTCAGTGAGAGCAAAAGTCCTAGGCTCTAGTGTTACAGGGTTCTGGGTTCTATAATTCTGGGTGCAGGGTCTTTTTTTTTTTTGCGGTACGCGGGCCTCTCACTGCTGTGGCCTCTCCTGTTGCGGAGCACAGGCTCCGGATGTGTAGGCTCAGCGGCCATGGCTCACGGGCCCAGCCGCTCCGTGGCATGTGGGATATTCCCAGACCAGGGCACGAACCCGTGTCCCCTGCATCGGCAGGTGGACTCTCAACCACTGCGCCACCAGGGAAGCCCCTGGGTTCAGGGTCTTTTATTCTCTGTTCTAGATTCCATGGGTCTGGATTCTGTGACTCTGGGTTCTGAATTTCTGAGTTTAGAATTCTGTGATTCTGGGGTCTTTACTTCTAGGTTTGGTGGTTCAAAGTTTTATCATCTATAGCTCTGGGGTCTAGGATTCTACAGTCTTGATCCTCAGTTGTATAATTCTAAATTGTGGGTACTGGACTTTGTGGTTCTGAGTACTGTGTCTTGTTTATTCCTCTTGAAACCCCAAAGCAAATGCTGGGGAAGAGAAGGAGATCCCGACACCCAACTGCTCTGAGGAATGTTGTCTCCTTCCCCCCACCAACAGGCAACCATTAAAGGGAAGCCCTTCCCTCCATCCCTTCCCACCTTCTTCTGTAGTCCTCCTTCTCTCAGTTCTTCTGCCTATAATGAGGTGCCCCATGCAGACTGGGGGACAAGCTGAGAAATGGTGTGGTTGGAAGGGCCAATCTACCGGACTCAGCAGGGCTGAAAATAACTGTCTCCAGGCTCTGCCCATCCCTAAGTGACGGACGGCCTGCAGAGGGCACTGCTCTAAATAAACAGGTCCCATGTCCTGCAATAATGCAAGGACTTACTCTTTAGTGAAGGAGGAGAGGTAGGGAGCGACTCTTTAGTGAAGGAGGAGAGGTAGGGAGTGTGATATAAGGGACACTTATAGGCAATGCACACTATCAGGGCATTCATCCCTTTGGGTTAAGCATTGCCCTACCCTGGTGTCATCCCTCACGCTGCTTTCCTAAGCTTCTCCTGATGAAGGCTACTGATAGATACACTTACCCACTCCATTCCACCTGAGCCAAACCCAAGAGAGACAGGAAGCAGTGAAGTTAGTGCAACTCCCCCTCCAGGACACACACACACACACACACACACACACACACACACACACGTGACATAACCACCTCTGGCTCCCAAGAATTCTGGGTTCTCTTGAGGGAGGGTCTATTGGAATAAAATATAAGAACACTTTGATACGCAAAGACAGAAGTGCCATTTGTCTCAGGATATGGGTATGTATGGATGTGACTGGGTATGTATGGATGTGACTGATGGTGGGACCGTCGGGTCCCCAAAGGAGCAGGCGGCAGTCTTGAGACAGCACAGATATTCCAGAGCTATGCGTGACCATCTCAGCAGGTCCGCTGTGCCCCCTGCCCTTCTGGTTGTAGACTGACCCTCTCTCTGGGCTGGTGCCCACACTTAAGGGAATTCTTGGCCAGTGGGGGTGGGGAAAGAGAGCCCACTCTTCTCTTTTTTAGTGTTCAGATTGTGGAGCCAAAAATGTTAAATCTAAACTCTTTGCGGGGAGGTAATTTTTCCTAATCACTCACCCTGCTGCACAGATCTCTACAACTTGATTACCATTAATTAGATTAATTAGATGGAGATAATGTCTTTTCTCTGGGAATATGAATGGTCTCTGATACAGCACCGATTTCCCAGAGCTCAATGTGGGACCTTCCCAGATAAGACGTCTGTCCTCTGAATGGTGGAGGGACTTGCCCAAGGTCACACCATAAGCAAGTTGAACTCAGGTCTGATTCCAAAACAAACCCTTAACCATCACACTATTGGTCTCACCTTGGCCACCTCTCCTCCCCTCCCAACCTGGTATGGGGTCAGTGGGCTGCACCCTCCCCAGGGCCACGGGACCCAGAGAGGCCTCAGAAGCTGGGGTTAGGATGTGGCTCCTCCCACTGGACAGTGAGCTGGCCTCCTGGACAAATCTCTTGTGTTCTTCTCTAACTGCAGAACCCATCTATGTTCTAAATCATGGAGTCCCTTTCACCATAAACAAGGATAGGGGAGTGACTCTAGGAAACCAGAGTTGGCAAAATGCCAGGACCTTTGGAGGGGTGTTGTGAAGTTGTCAGCCAAGGAATCGATAGAGACCTTGGGAGGCACCTGGCCGCTCTCCCCTGACATCCCAGGCACCTGTGATCTACAACTAGGGATGTAGGTCACCATCCGAGCCATGCCAGCCACTGCCTGCAGAGCCTGGGCAGGCTGGCCTCCTCCTAGACCACGGATGAGGTCATTTGGCCCACTTGCAGGCTCAGTGCCTAAGTCCTGGATTGGCCTTGACCTGTAGCAGGAGAGGGTGGCATCAGTTTCCCCCCCTGGGGCTCAGCATCAAGTCCTGGTCTCTGAGCTTCATTTTCAATGCCTGGCACCTTGCACACACTGTCACTGATCCCCCCTGCATTCTGCAAATAGTCACTGAATCCTCACCCCGGGTGGCCCTGCTGAGACAGGCACCCACATGCTCTTCAAGAGCTGCACCATCTCGAGACCACCGCCCTCGCCCTCAGGGCACCTCGACAGCTCTCTCACACTTTCAGTCACACACGCCCACACCCTGAGATTAATTTACATGCCTGTCCTTGCGACCTTCACACGTGTGCCCTGAGATAATCACACACACACATCCTAACAAGCCTGTATACACACGCATAAGGCAGGCGCGTGTGTGCACACACACACACGTCATTTCACACGGATGCGCTGACACTCAGGAGTCCTGTGTGCCTGTCCCGGCACTGCCCAGACGTGTAAACTTCTGGTACCTTCTCAGACCCTCAGTTTGCCCATCTGTAACAAGAGTTAGATTGTCGGGGGCCATTCTGACTGTAGCATCTCAGGATTCAATTTTCTCTTTCTTCTCTCTCTCAACTTGAAGTTGATCCAGGGGCAGCCCAAAGTGGGGTCACAAGCTGACATTCATTTTTAGCCTCCATCAACAAACTGGGAACTCACCCCAGCAGCCTCAGTTTGGAGCCAGAGATGGAGTCCAGGGCCCGGGGAAGCAGAGGGGATGTATAGCCCATCCCACTACACACACAGAGATGCACACGCACCCTGCTTTCACGCTGAGACACATCTGCAGGAAAAGTCGTTACCAGCTCCAAGTGATGGGATTCATCATCCAGCACCAGTCCCGGGGCCAGGCCTTGTCCTCCCACCACCTGGGATCAGTGACCACCATCTGTTCCTTTAATATTTCTCGGAGAACCTCACTGACAAGGGAGACCAGCTTGGGAAGGCAAGAGAACAGAAGATCTGGAGCCAGAATCCTAAAGGCAGGTTCATCACGTGCTGTGGCTACAAACAGGCCCTGGGGACAGTTTGGAGAAAGGGGATGGGCAAGTGTACAGCCAGAGGGCCAGGAGGCCCAGGTGGACCACAGACTGGGGAGCCACCAGAAGGGTGAGGGTGTCACTCACCTCACCTAGTCCTGACTAGGGTTCCTGCCTTGCTGCCCTCTGTCCCACCCCCTCTCTGCACAGCTGTGTCTGCCTGAGCCCTGCTTGGGTGACCAGAAGGCTCCAGGCTCCAGGACCAATTCTGCCCCAGCTGAGGGGGTTTAAAGACCTCCAGGGGCAGGTAATGGGGGTGGGGTGGATTTGGAATCTGGCCTGGTTTTGAATCCCAGCCCCGGACTCACCGCCAGACCTGAGCAGCTTCCCCCCTCTTCCGTCTCTGGGCCTCAGGTTCCTCATCTTACAACAGGGTGAGGGGCCTGCAGGGACCCCACTCGGGCTCCCACCAGCCACGAGGGTGGGGGGATCTGCAGGAGCTCAGTGGATGTTTGTTCCCGTCCCCTCTATGACCCCGCGGTACCTGGCTCCAAGTCGGTGTCCAGTAAATATCAATTAACCTGATGAGATAATGAAATGAGCTAATGTCTGTGTCTGGGCCACATGCCTCATGGCACCAAAATCTAAACTTGTGTTGGGAAATTGAACAACCCAAGAGCCAGCTGAGTGGAACCATTGAGGGCTTGACAGTCATCAGGGAGGACTTCCTGGAAGAGGCCGACCTTGGGCTGGGTAGGACTTGCATAGAGGAGGGAAGGTGTGCTAGGATGGGGGGACTGCACATGCAAAAGCAGGGAGGTTGGAAGGGGAGAGGTCAAGGTGAGACCTCTCTCTTGTGTTTTGAGGCTCATATAGGGTATTGCGTGTGTGTGTGTGTGTGTGTGTGTGTGTGTGTGTGGATGGGGAATCCTGGCACAGTGCTGGGCTCCCCAGGGAGTCTCAGTAACACGGGCTCCCACCCCTGTCAGCTCATCTAGGTCACCTACTCCTCTCTGTCCCCAGAGGTGGCTCCCCACCTGGTCACATGTGACCTGTGGTCCCAGCAGGGAGCAGGGACCTGGGTGGGAGCGTAGACACGTAGAGCCTGGGGGAACCAGGCTCTACTTGCTGTGAAACACAGACCCTAGAACCTCGGAGCTTGGAGGCCCCTCCAGCCCTTCTGTCCTGTGGGAAGCCAACACAGAGAGGTTAAGGAAGTGACTCAAAGTCACCCAGCCCCCAAGGAAGGCCCTTCAGTGCTCTGCTCTTTAACCAGCCTGGGGGAGGGTCCTCTGTCTACAAACCCCTGAACTGAGTCACTCAGGGGCCAAGGGTTCCTCTTCTTCCTTTGCCCTCCCTCTGCTCTCACACCCACTTGCTCACTGGGCTGAGAAGAGCTGGAGACGTGACCCAGGGCCTCCCTGGGAGTCAAGGCCAGTGATCTGTAGACCCATCTGGCCAAGGACTGGGTCTGTGCTGGGAAGGGGAGGGTTAAGCCTTGAGCAGCCCTTCCTGGTTGGTGTTTAATTTGCAGTTTCTAAAGGCCGTCAGGAGCCTCAAGGAGCAAATGTTTTCTGAGTTAATGACACTGCAGCAGATTAAGGAGGAGCTTATCTCCCAGAGAGCATGAAAGAAAGGCCATCCATTACCCTGCACAGCCCAGGATGGCAGCTGGAATAACTTTCCCAGAGATCTGGGTGGAGAACGGTCCTCCCTTCCCTGCCATCAGCAAATCCTGCCTGGTCCCTCTGACACTCACTTCAGGAGAGGACAGTCTGGAAAGACTTTGAGGCAAACTGGAGCTCTGCTCGGCACAAGAGAGAGCTCCCAGTCGTAGTGGACTACAAGTTGACAGCCATCTGCCTCTGTGGCCAGTACTACCTTTTCCCTTTCTTTTTTTTGCCTCTTCTCTGCCTCCTGTTTTTCTAGGCAATCAGTGATCTGCTTTCTCTCACTATAGATTAGTTTACATTTTCTAGAATTATATCTAACTAGAATTATAGAACATGCACTTTTTGTCTGGTTTCTTTCACTCAGAAGCTATTTTTAGTTGTATCCACGTGGTGTGTATAAACAGTTTGTTCCTTTTTATTGCTGAGCAGTAACCCATTACCTGGATATACCACAATTTGTTAATCCATTCACCTGGTGATGGACATCTGGGTTGTTTCCAGGTTTTTGACATTACAAATAAAGCTGCCATAAACATTTGTGTATGAGTCTTTTTTTTAATGTTCTAATTGCTTTTTATTTTTTGAATTTTATTTAATTTATTTTTATACAGCAGGTTCTTATTAGTTATCCATTTTATACATATTAGTGTATATACGTCAATCCCAACCTCCCTGCGTTTGAGTCTTTGAGTGAACTTGTGTTTCCATTTCTCTTGGGTAAATACCTAGCGGTAGAATGGCCGAGTCACATGGCAGGTTGCATGCTCAACTTTTAAAGAAACTGCCAGACTACTCTTCGCAGCGCTTTCCCTGCTCAGTGTGTGGGATCCGTGCTGTTCCTCATCCACTTCAACACTTGGCGTCACCGGGCTCTAAGTTTCACCATTCTGATAGGTTTGCAGTGGTATCTCACTGTGGTTTAATTGACATTTTCCTGGTAACTAAAGAAGTCGAGCATCTTGTCATGTACTTATTTGTCATCCATATCTGTTCAAGTCTTTTGCCCATTTAAAAAATCGGGTTATTTTCGAACATATTTACAAAACAGAAAGAGACTCACAGATGCAGAAAACGAACTTGTGGTTACCAAAGGGGAAGGGGAAGGGGAATAAATTGGGAGTCTGGTATTAACATTTACACACTGCTATATATAAAATATCAACAAGGACCTACTGTATAGCACAGGAAACTATACTCAATATCTTGTAATAACTTATAATGGAAAAGAATCTGAAAAAGAATCTATCAGCTATCTATCATCTATCTATCTATCTATCATTTATCTATCTACTTATCACTGAATCACTTTGCTGTATACCTGAAACTAACACAACTTTGTAAATCAACTATACTTCCATTAAAAAAAAATCTAGTTATTTTCTATTTATTGAGTTTTGAGAATTCCTTATATATTCTGGAAACAAGTCCTTTATCAGGTATATGATTTTCAGATCTTTTCTCTTAGCCCGTTGCTTGTTTTTCAATCTCTTTCAATCTCTTACCAGTGTCTTTTGAAGCTCAACGTGTTTTAGATTTAATGAGGCTGCCATTTCAAAATTACTGCTCGTTATGATAATTATGCCATCTGCCACGGCGGGATCCTTTCATCCCCGTAGCTGCTTTGGAACAAGCCCTTCCCAGAGTGTCAAATCCCGTGTCACAAGACAGTCCCCTTATATCAACACGTGGCTTTATCCAGCTTTGTATCCTGCCCTCCTTGGTCCGGCACCTCTGGGATCCATTCCCAGCCCTGTTTTCCTGGGCCCTTGCAGCGAGGTCCTGCAGCTCCTTGAATGTATAATCAATCTCACTCCTCCCCTGGCTGACCCAGTGCTTTGGCAGTTGGTTTATGCTTAGATTTAAGCCTGGTTGTGGCTCTGGTGGCCAAAGTGGGATGTAGGGGCAGATCCTGAAGAGGGCAAGTGTTCTCGTGGAAGGACCTCCTCATCTGAGGTCCCTGTACCATCCTCTGGCAAGGGAGCTTTTCTGCTCCAGCAAGGGGAGTGGGTCACTTTGCAGGCCTGAAGTTTCTGAAGAATCTGGGTTCTCAAGTCCCAACCATCCGGATATCCTCACCCTGAGTCTCAGACACTTGTTCCTGTCCCATCGGGGCCCTGACTTGGGCACAGAAAACGTTCCTAGACAGAGAGTTCATCCTTCTTTGAAGTGCTGCACTCTTACAGTGACGACTTGTGTCTGGTCTCTGGCTGCGAGAGATGGATGTCTCTCCGTGTGCTCAGGGAAGTTCTTGCTTCGACTTGCTAGATTATTCATCTGAGTCTATAATTTTCAGTCTTCGGTGTATCAGAGCCATTTGACAAGAGCTCCCGATTCCAATTTCCTTAGAATTACTTTCCCTCCCATATTACTTAGGGCCTTGCACCAGCCAGTGCAGCCCCTCCACCTGGATCCCTTCCCTGTTCCCTGAGGGTGAATGCCTTAACCACGGCATTACCACCACATGTCAGGACTGTCTCCAGTTCTCTTACGACCAGTGATGGGGTCCTCACTGCCATCTCCACAAATTCATCTCAGAGCCTGCTTCCTAGGACCATCCCTACCACCAATTAGCCGAGGTTGGGTTCCCTAGCCGCAGAGCCTGAAATGAGGATTCTTGGGAAAGTGGTTCACAGGGAGAGGGGGTGAGCAGGCTAGGACAAGGTAAGGAACTAAGCAGAGATGTGGTCCCCAGACCCAAGAGAGCTGGCTTTGGGAGGTTCCCTGCTCAATATAGGAACAGCCCTGGGGACTTCGGGCTCTTGGTCTGGGCAAGTGTGTTGTCAGGCTTCTCCAGAGAAACAGAACCGGTAAGAGGTGTATCTGTATACAGAACGTGATTTATTACAAAGAATTGGCTCATGCAATTATAGGAGCAGGTGAGTCAAAACCCTGCAGTGTGGGCCAGCAGTCTGGAGAGACCGGCTGCTGGAGAATTCCCTCTTGCTTGGAGAATTTCCTTCAGCTGATGGTATGAGGCCTGCCACATTATGGAGGGCAGTTTGCTTACTCGAAATTCACTGATTTAAACACAAATGTCACCCTAAAACATCCTCTAAGTCGACACATAAAATTAATCATTGCAGCAGGTCGTGTGGGGCTGGGGTCTTAAAACCAGCAGAGGGGAAGCCCAGCCCAGTGCAAGGGGTAGAAGCTTGCCCAGGAGGACCTGGTGCCTGGCCATGGCAAGGGTGAGACAGGGGGCCACTGTCCAGGCCCAGCTACCTGGCTGGCAGGTGACAACAGGCAGACCTCCCAGCAGGCTTTGGACCCCAGATGGAGGTCTGGGAGTAGAGGAACTGTGAGCAGGGGGCACAACAAGGGCCCTCGGACACTAGTTAGGAGGGCTAATGTGCCCTTGGGAGAAGGCAGGTGTTGAGTGCCTGGAATGGGAGTCAGGTGAGGGGAGCACAGACCCAGAGCCACAGCTGATAAATGAGATGATAAATGAGAACTGTTGCTTCTGTGGTTCAGGCATCTGGGCACAGGTCAGCTGCAGCCTCTGTTTAGGGTTTCAAAAGGCTGTGGTCTTATCAGAGGCTCAAAAGGGGAAATGTCTGCTTTTACCATTTGCCATTCTGCCCATCACAGCTCTGTCCTCCCTGAGTATCTCTCAGATCCTCCATTCTATCCATCCCACTGCTGCTGTTCTCGAGGGATCAGTGCTGAGTTTGGGTTCCTCCAAAACAGCAGCTGGTTTATGTGGGAGGTGATCCCAGGAGGCACAGTGAGGACGGGACAGGGGAGGGAGGGAGGAAAGCCCTAAAGGCTGAATCAGATGTGGGCTCAGCCCTGCTGGGGACCCTCTGAGGAAGTGCCTCAGACTTGTCCCTCAGAGGGAAGCTGGGTATTTATCTATTTATCCACCCTGTCCCATCCCTCTCTGGGGTGTTAAATCCCTGGCACTTTGGGGCTGCCCTGTTCTTGGCCCAGGACACTAGAGAACCCCCAGGTGGAGAAGCAGAGAAAAGCAGGGCCTGAGGAGGGAGTGGTCAGCTCACTGGAAACCGCCCACCACTATGTTCATCTGTTGCTGGGGAGAGCGGAGCTGGCCCAGGGGACATGGGGTGGGAGAGCCAGGGCATCGAGACTCCCACCCAGGAGTAACACCTTCCTGAGAAAGGACCTGAAGCTGTTTACCCAGATGAGCTCTTTTCGTCACTGGCTCCTGTTATAAATAGCCAAACCCTATCTCCACTCCAACCAGCAAAGCAACCCCAGCTTCACTTAAAGGCATAATTTGTTGCAAATTAAACTTAATGGGACTAGAGTAATTATGTTGACTTTAAAAACTACTTAGAGATAAATACATGATTAGATATTTCAGAAAATAAACTTTCCCATTGTGTTTCCTGAAAGAAACTGGAGGAGAGGAGGCTGAGGTGGGTGGCAGAGAGACGATGCTGAATGACGGGGGAGGGAGGCCTCAGAAACCCATCTGAGGATGTTCTTAGACTCGCATGGGAAGTGGGTCCCAGGCCAGCCTCTGGGAGAGCAATTTGGCCAAACACATCCAAAGCCTTAAAAATATCTGTACTTATTGTTTTGATAAGTCCACAAATCAATCATCAGGAAATAATCAGACGGAGACAAAGATCTACGTGAAGAGTCAATCACCTCAGCATCATTTATAACAAACACATTTAGGTGGAACCATCTACATGCCTAACAATAGGGGGTTAGCAGTTATGGGACAAACACGTGAGGGAGGTAATGTAGCCTGTAAAAACCAGACAGTCAAAAAGTAATTCACTTGGGAAGATGCACATAAAATAGGAGTGAGAAGAAAAAAAAGCAACATATAGATCTGGGTATAAAGTATATTCTAAATATACCCAGAGAAAAAGAAATCCCAGGAGGAAGTGTGCACAGATACTAACAGTTTTTAATTAATTTTTAATGTAAAGGGAAAGCACAGTCCTGTGAGTTTCCTTTGTCTCAATACTCTGTTGCAACATTGCATCACTCCTGACACCCCATCGATTTGTGGATTTTTCCCACATCAAGCAATTCTGCAACACCAGCTGGATCACCTACAATTTAACTCAATTCTGACACTCCCTACCTGGAGATATTGTCGGATCCTATAGGTTAAAGCCTCAGTCCCACAAAACTGCACCCCTCACCCACGCCAACCGCATGTTCAGGTTGTCACTTGTGCTCCTGACGACTGGCTATAAATTGGAGGTTGCAACGACCGCCTCCTGGGTTTGATTAATTTACCAGAGCAGCTCACAGAACTCAGGAAAACAACTGGTTTATTAGATCACTGGTGAATTGCAAAGGATATGAATTAAGCAGCCAGATGAAGAAGTACCTAGGGCGAGGTTTGAGGTTCCTTGGGGTCTCAAGCACAGGAATGTCTGTTCCTGTGGCGTTTAGGGCAGCCAGCCTCCCAGCACAGGGTTGAGTTCTTGTTCACCAGCCCAGAAGT
The DNA here is from genome assembly GCF_003031525.2 of Neophocaena asiaeorientalis asiaeorientalis. Lineage (NCBI taxonomy): Eukaryota > Metazoa > Chordata > Mammalia > Artiodactyla > Phocoenidae > Neophocaena > Neophocaena asiaeorientalis. Next base: position 6,907,288 of record NW_020175402.1, read on the forward strand.
GCTCAGAACGCTGTAGTTCAGGGATTTTTATGGAGGCTTCATTATGTAGGCATGATTAATTAAATTATTGGCCATTAGTGATCAAGTCGATCTCTAACCCTCTCCCCTCCCAGGAGGTTGGGGGTGGGGCTTAAAGTTCCAACTTTCTAGTCACGTGATTGGTTCCCCTGGCAACCAGCCCTCATCCTTAGGGGCTTTCCAAAAGTCACCTCATTAACGTAAACTCAGGTGTGGTTGATAGGGGCTTGTTATGAATAACAAAAGACACCCATTTTACCTTTATATTCTGAAGCTATTTCAGGGACTAGGAGCAAAAGTAAATATTATAACAAAAGATTATGAAAAAATATTATAAAAAAGCCCCTATGGCGTATATATGAAATTACAAGGGTTTTAGGAGCTCTGTGCCAGGAAAAGTGGATGAAGACCAAATACACACATATACATGTATATATAGATATACATGTATATGTATATATGTAAAATCAGAAAATCACACTGGATGATGAAATTAGGAGGGGTTTTTGATTTTCTTTTCTATCTTTTGTTTAAAAATATTGTCTGCAATGAGCATTTACTGCTATGTTAGCGTGTTTAACTATTTTTACAGCAGATTTAAGTGAGAAGGGATTCTTTTCGCCTCCCCCTCAGGGGAATTCCTGGAGGAAATTCTGTTGTTGGAGCTCCAGTTTCAGGCTCTCTCTGTCTGTATTTAAATTTCCTGGTTGCTGGTTATGGGAGAGGTTGCTGGTCCTTGTCTGCTCACAAGCCAGTCTCCCCTTCTCCTTTAGTAGCAAGAGGCCAGTACTGTTGTGGGTGGCTTTGTGCCCGCAAATCTTCCTTGCAGGTAGGGGTGGCAATGAAATATGAGTGGAGGTGGTGGATGCAGTTTCCAGGAAAGTACTTCGATGGGAGTTTATTCAGGAGGAAGGAGCCTCTTTCTCCTTCTGTCCTTTTTTTTTTTTTTTCTGCCTAGAATGCAGCTCTCATGGGCTGGAACTCCAGCAGCCATCATGTAACCATGAGGTAACCTTTAGGGTAAAGTTATCATTGAACTGAATTTGGGTTCTGCTAGCCTGATGCACAGCAAAGCCAATCAACTGACACTGAGTTGTGGTGAAGGAAAAGTATAGCATTTATCTGTAGGGTGCCAAGCAGGGAGAATAGGCAGCTCATGCTCAAAAGACCTGAACTCCCTGATGGCTTTCAGGCAAAGGTTTTTAAAGAGTATGAGGGAGAGGGTGTAGGATGCCTGATCAGCTCATGAACCTGCTTCTGATTGGTTGGGAATCTCAGTCATCAACCTTCTGGTTCCAACCAGTTTGGGGTCTACATGCTTGTGGTCAGCATGTAGTCACCATCCTCCACTGGGTGGGGGTCATAGTTTCTGCAGGACAACTCAAAGAGATGCATCAGATTGTTATGTATATCCCTTCAGGAGGAGCTAGGAGTCCAGTGACTCTATTATCCTAATCCTTAACTGCTTCAGTCTGCTCTTTGGAAGGCTTAGGAGACTAAAAAATTTTTCCACAAATACGAAATGGGGGACATGGAGGGACTTTTGTGCCCAGAACATGGGCAGCCAGTGTCAAGCCCTAGATGGGTCAGATCTTCCCTGTTCAGAGGATGAGTCTGGTGGCACAGGAGTCTCCAACTCACTCTAGTACTCCCAGGGAGGGAGAGTCAGCAGAGGGAGTGATGACGTCCACAGAGGGGGTGAGCTGCCTTGCAGAGCATTTTCTCGTCAAATCTTACTATTTGAAGAGAACCTGAGTGGTCTTCTAGTTCTATCCCCTGCTTGGTGCTGGGATGCCTTCCACAAAAACCACTGCCAAACAAAATATAATTTTGCCGTCAGTAACATTCTCATCAACCTTTCATCCTCCTCCTCCTCATCTTCATCATCATCACCATCCTCCTCCTTCTCATCATGACCATTATCATCATCATCACTACCATCATATTCATCACCAGCATCATCATCACCAGCACTCTTCTCCTTCTTCTCATCACCATTTCCATCAGCACCACGACCATCATCACCATCACCATCCTCACCATCACCATCACCAGCACCGTCACCACCATAATCACTGCCACCTATTGAGCACTCCTATGTGTCAGGCACAGTGCTGGGTACTTTATATTCTCTATTGAACAATCCAATAAGATGGGTATTGGTTCTAATTTACAGATGAGGAAGCTGAAATTTGAAAAGGTAAAGTGGCCTAAGGCAGCACAGGTAATAATCAGAAAAAGGAAAATGATCTGAATTCAGATTTGTCTGGTTCCAAAAGCTGACCTCTGTCCACTCCACGCGGCAGCCCTGACAGCTGACCTCTGCTGTCCTCCTCCAGCAGGGGGAGCATGCCCTTGCCAGAAAGCTGCTCCATCTTTGGTCAGCACTGACAGCTTCCCCATGGCCTCACCCATAGGTCCTGGTTCTGACATTTGGGGACTGCAGAGTGGGCTCAACTTCTGGTCCATGTGATGGCCTTTCTGAAGTTATAGGTCAGCTCTTGGGTGCATCTGAGCCTCTTCCTTTTGAGGATGAACATTCCATTCCTTCAATAATTCCTCTTGTGATTGACCACTTCTCATTGCCCCCTCCCACCCTGGTCCTTCTGGACTTTTGTGATCCCTGCTCCCTGGGCTTCCTGCTTCCAGTCTCACCCCAGCAGAAATTTTTCTCCCCAGCAGCCATAGTGATCTTCTCAAAACAAATCAGATCACATCACTCTCCTGCTCAAAACTCTGCAGTGAATTCCTTCAACTCTAAAAGTAAAATCCAAACTCTGCCATGGCCTATCGACTCTAAATGATCTTCCTTCCGCTGACACCTCACACCTTATCTCCTGGCCCTCTTCCCCCACTTGCTGTGCTCCAGCTACACTGGCTCTCTACTGTCCTTGAGCACATCATGTTCATTCCCGCCTCAGGGCCTTTGCACCTGCTCCTCCATTGACAATTATCACAAAGCTCATTCCCTCACTTAATTCAGATCTCTGTTCATATATCACCTCCTCAGAGAGGCCTTCCTGACCAGCCTCTCTAATGCAGCTCCCTCGTCTCTGGTCTCTTTCCATTCACTTTTCCCCCTTCATTTCAGAACTTACCACTTCCTAATATCTATTTATTTGGTTATTATCTGTTTCCCCTACTGGAAAGCAAGCTCCAGGAGAGCAGGGACTTTGTCCTTCTGCTTCACCTGTATATCTCCAGTGTCTAGAAGGGAGCTTAGTACTTAGTCAGATTCTAATAAATACTTCTTAAATTAATTAATGTGACCTTGATCGCATGCCCTTCTAAGCCTGGAGGCCCTGCCTTTAGGCAAAGTTCAGCTTATTCATGAGTTGAACAGGATTCTCTCCTCCCTCTTTTTAGACTCCATATCTCTATTTACATGGCCTAAAGAGTGGCAGGATGTGCACAGAAGTATTTTGGCTTTGGAGTCAGTTAGAATAAGGCTCAAATCTCAGCTCTGCCACTTACTAGCTCTGTATTAATTAGCTTTTCTGAGCCTCAGTTTTCTCTTGTGTAAAATGTTATTAATACCAACCTTGTGAACTTGTGAGGAGAGAGAGAATGTGAATACATAGTGTAGGGTAAGCATTTGAAAACTGGTAGCTATTACTGTTGTTATTATTTATTTTATTTTATTTTGTTTTATTTTTTTTGCGACGCGCGGGCCTCTAACCGTTGTGGCCTCTCCCGTTGCAGAGCACAGGCTCCGGATGCGCAGGCTCAGAGGCCATGGCTCATGGGCCCAGCTGCTCCGCGGCATGTGGGATCCTCCCGGACCGGGGCACGAACCCGTGTCCCCTGCATCGGCAGGTGGACTCTCAACCACTGTGCCACCAGGGAAGCCCCATGTTGTTCTTATTAAACTAACCAGGTTTGGGGCCTTCCATCTCATGGGAAAAGCCTTGGTTGGGACTGGGCTGGATGGGTGGGTAAGGTGGATGGGGAGAGCAGATAAGGGACAGGTGACATGAGAGACATGTCACCTCATGGATTCACACTGAGCTCCCTGTCAGTCTCATCTCCAGGCCTGTCTCCCATCTCTGTCCCTGAGCTGTTGATTTAGTTGGCACTGCATAGTTAACTCACACACGAATATTAAATCCCATCGTGTGAGTCTCAATGTGTGGCTCTGGCCTGTAGGGTTTTCTTTCCCGCCCTGATCCAACACACTTGCTTTTCTTTCAAGAGCCTGTCATCTGCAAAGCTGAAGAGCCTGCCTCCCCAGGGGGGTGATTGCTAATGATGCTGTGGATCTGTGTGGACTGAAGGCTGCTGGGAGGCAGAGACTGCAGCTGACATTCTCCCATAAACCTGAGCCTGGTCCAGAGGGGCTTGCCAGGACCGAGGGCTGGTGGGAAGTGATGGCATCAATGAAATGAGCTGGGGGTTCTCGCTGTCCCATAAATTCTTAATTCAGACGAAAGGATGTTGGATCCTAAAGTCACTAGAATAGGTTGAATCCTCTGGCCAATGGAGAAACTGAGGCACAGAGTATCAGCTGGTGTGCAAACAGAATCAGTACCTCATAGAGCCAGTCTTCATTGAAGAAACTGAGGCCCAGGAAGAGGAAGTGTCTTACCCAGGGCCACACAGCAAGTCTGTGACAGAGCCAGGAGTGACTCGGGTCCCTGCCAGCCAGCCCACTCCTCCTCCCACTGCACCCCTTGAGGAAGCCTGGGGCTGGGAATGAGCTGGGCTCAGGCCACTGGAATATCGTCCCCAGTAGGGGTGTGTTGCATCTCTGCTGCGTGTTTGGGGATGGAGCCCCTTCAGCACACCTGGCACCACGCAAGGCACGTGATCACAGCCTCATCTGATCCTAATATGATTGTTCCCATTTTACAGGTGAGAAACTGAGGCCCAGAGAGGGCAGTTGACTCACGCAGAGTCTTGCAGCTCATGGGTGGGCACCCTATCAGCCCTGTCTCCTGCATGATGGCTCTTTGCAGCACTGACCAGCCGCTGATATGCCCACCTCCCAAGTAAGGTCTAGGAAAGAGGGCTCTCTGCCTGTTTTGTTCATTTCAGTATCCCTGGTGCCCAGGGATAAATAAAAAATATATTTAAATAAATTAACGAATCTCTTGGGTTCCTGCCAACTCCATGACTGGGAAGATCTGAGACCCCGAGCCAGGCTCCCAGACAGTGACAGGCACTGACTCTGCTCCCCACTCCTGACCTTGTCCTGCTGGGTGGGTTGGCATCCGGCCTTCTCCCCATCAGTGTTCCAGCCCCAAGTCTCCTCCTGGTGTCCTGCCTTTCCCCAGCTGTCCATGTCTCCCTCCCTCTCCTGATGCTTTTCTCCTAAAACCCCATTCCCAGACCTGACCCCAGCTTTCATCCTGACCCAAGAGGCTAGCACAGGCTCCCAGAGCCTTGGCGCTTGTCTGGCTTCTTCTGGACTTGACCCTGATTTGTACCCTGACCAAAGCTTGACTTGCCCTTTGTAATCTTGTAAGGGGCAGGACAGAGAAACGAGGGACCTCTCGCTAATTCACCAGCTCCCCTTCCCCGGGACTTTCTGAAGGCGCAGAGGCAGGCTGACTGGAGGTCTGACAGTCTCCTCGAGGTCAGGGCCGGCCAGACTCCAAAACTTAGGCCTGGGCACCTGATGGAGCTCCCTGCAGACTTGACCACCCCAAACAGACGCCAGCTGGCCCCTTCCTGACAAGTTCAGTGTGATCTGAGAGTCAGGGCTTCCTGGCTCCTGGGATCTCCCTTGGAAATCAGGGACCAAGGACCGCTGGAAGGGGCAGGGTTGTCCCAGCAGCTTCTCCACCCAGCACCAGGGAGTCCCTGCATGACCCTCCCCAGCTCAGAGAAGTGCAGGGCCCCGTGTGCAGAGGGGCACACTGGGGAGGAACGCTGGCCTTGATGCCCAGAAAGGAGGAGGGGATCACCCCCATAGGCCCGGTCCCCAGGGAGATGGACAGAGGCACAGAGGGGACACCCCCGCAGTCCTCAGCCCTGCTTCTTTAGTCCCTGGGATTTTCCCAGATGAGGTTGGGGGGTTTCTAGGGTGTGCTTTGTCCCCAGCCCTCACATCAGTCAGGGCCACAGGGATGTAAATGTTGGGGCCCCCACTGGTGGAGATAAGGAAGGGTGGGCAGTGGTTGGGTGGCAGGACAGCCAAGCTGTGTCCTTGTCATAGTTCTGGGGCAGCAGGACCACTTTGTTCTTCCATGTCCAGGGCTGGTGTGACTATCTCCCAGGGGCTGGGGGAGGAACGAGGCACGTGGGTCTCTTAACAGCCTCATGAGGGTCTCTTGGCCGGGGCTGTTAGCTTTGTCTCATGGATGGAGAAATCAAAGGCCAGAAAGAGAGGCCCTGGCCAAGCTTACACTGTGAGAGTGACTGACACAGGGCAGACACCCAGGCTGCCCCGCTCCCTTCTCCTGGGTCTGCTGCTCCCCTTCTGGAATCAGAGTTTCTTGATCAAGGACCCTAGCGGTCATCTGGTCCAATGGCCCCTCATGGCTAGGTGGTGCTCAGCACTTCTCGCTGTGCAAGGTCGCCCAGGGCCTGGATGGAGCCCTGGAGACTGGAGGCAGCCTCCTTGCTTACCTTAGACAAGTTCCTGTATCTCTCAGCCTCAGTTTTATCCACCTATAAAATGGGATAATAATATGCCTATGCCCTGAGGCCGTAGTGAGGGTTAAACACCACTAACTTTATTTTATGCATATGAAAACTGAGGCTAGGAGAGGCCATGTGAATCGCTGAAGGTCTCTCAAGGCAAGTCAGGATGCGACCCCAGATTTATCTAACTTCAAAGCCTGTCCTTTTAACTGCTTTGTGGTGCCACGTCCTCTGCTGTCTAGGAGTCTGTCCTAGTACTGCAACTCGGCCCCTCCAGCTGAGGTCACAGACGGGGCCTTCTTGCTTGGCACACAGGAGCCCCCAGAGCATTGAGAATTTCCCCAACACACACACAGAGCACACAGCACATGCCCCCTGTACCTTCACAAACAGACACACACCGTGCACATACCTCTCACAGACACATTCACACGCAGGCAGGTACACACACATACACAGGCACGTAGACACGCAAATGCCACCCTCACGCATGTGTCACACACATACACACACACGCACACAAACCCAACCCTTGGAACTGACTCTCCACGACAGAGGAGTTATTGGGAGGGTCAGTGTCGGCGACTGGTACCTCCTTGTAGGGGGCTGGGCACCTGCTGGCAGGGATGGTGGTGTCTCCATATAGGCAGGCCTCCAGGTTTGCAGAATGGGTGAAGATGTGCAGTTCCTGGAACGGGAGGGGAGAATGGGAGGCTGGGGGAGGGGACTGGAGCCTGAGGTTTCCCGGGAGGGCACAGGGGGTCATGAAGAGGATGGTATAAGCTCAAGGTTGGGGCAGGGGTGTTGCTCTGAGGTGGAGTCCAACTAGGATGATGGCGGGTTAGACGGGCCCTACTGCACCCAACCTGCCCCCCAGAGGTGGGAATGTTGATAACAGCAGGGGTGCTGACAGCTGCGGCCCACTGAGTCCCTGGTGCTTGCCGGTGCTTTACATCCACTATCTCCTATTTCCTCATGACAGCCCTGTGGGAGGAGTATGGAAGGAAGAAGCCACGGGAGGCCCTGGCGAGGGGTCCTGGCTGGACTGGGGCCGTGCACCTCATACTCCTGCTTGAAGCCGTAGCCCTCGGCCGTCTTCATCTGGTTGATGTGCTGCAAGAGGTCGGCCACACGCACCGCGGGATGCAGCTGCCCCGTGTGGTACGGGGAGCCCTTCCGGCCACACGGACGCCGCGGTGAGCCCCCCAGGAGGCTGCTGGCCTCAGTGACCCCACCACTGCGCTGGTCTCCTGTAGTCAGAGGAAGGGAAAGGGGTTTCTGATACACACGGGCCCCAGCCTGGGGAACCCCAGATGGACTCAGGGGGCCGAGGGAGGGAAGGGAACACGGCCAGCGTGGAGGACGCCTGGGTTGTTTGCTGGAGCCAAGCAGTTGGCTGGGCCCACCCTGGGTGGCCCCTTCCCTGCTGCATCTGTTTCCCCATCTATAAACTGAGGGGATTGGTTCATATGAACTCGCAGGGCCCTTCTGGTTCGGCCCTGCCTGCTGTGATCCCGTGGTCCCCTCACCCTCCTGGACTCCCCTGCAGGGCCCACCCCTCTGTGACTTCACGTGCTGCCTGCAGGGGGAAGTGCTCAGCAGAGCCCGTGACATCCCTCCTTCCTTCCCCTCTTCCAGGGAACAATCTGGACCATTGACAACTCCCAGCAATTACCCCCATTCAAAGACAAGCAAGTCCCGAAACTAGCTGCTGCCGCCACCCCTTCTGCAGATTAACGGGAAGCACCTGAACAGAGGCGTTTCTCCTGCGTAAGCATTTCCGTTGTCAGCCTGTGCGTAGGCTCAGCCCGTGGGGAAGAGGCGGAGAGGTTCACGGTGCCCCACGGGCCCCACGAAACTATCCCCTCCCTCCAGACCACCCCTCCCCGGCTCTCCTGGTCAGCATCTCAGTCCTGGGATTGAGAAACATCCCCCACCCCCACCCCCGCCTCTGAAAACAGTTGTCGCAAGTATTTTGCCCTGTTTTATAGCTTACAGTGGGAGGGAAGCCCAGCCGTGACTCCATCATGGCCAGAAACTCCACTGAGGCTTGGAAAGAAGTGACTTGCCACAGGTAATATTTCCCAAAGTGTGTTTCAGAGAACACCAGTTGTGCAAGATGATTAAGTGGTAGTTCATTTACAAAATAAACATTCAACTTTTTAAAATGAATCTGGAAAATTTTGGTTGAAACAAAATTAAATAGGTCTGTTCCCTGCAGGACATCTCAGGACTTGCAACAAACTAACATGCATTGTGACTCTCCAGGAGGACAGCAGAGGTAGCAACACTTCCCTGATTTCTTTTTTTTTCCAAGGAGGTTTTTCTTGTTTGCTTATTTCACTAAACATCTTTAGATAAAAAGTGTAATGGGGTGATTAAGAGCAAGGACTCTGTTAAGACAGCCTGAGTTTGAATCCCAGTTATGCCACTAATTGGCTGTGTATCCTTGGGGAAATTACTAGCCCTTTCTGAACCTCAGTTTTCAAGTGCCAAATGAGGATAAAGTCACTACTATCCAATAGAGGTATTGTGATTATTAAGTGAGACGATGCATGAAAAATACCCAGTCCATTGTTGGCAACTGGTGAATGCCCACAGACAGCAGCTGTTGGTATTATTAGAATCTACTGTGAAGTCAGACACCCACTGAGTCCCAGAAAGCTGAGGGCAGCTTCTCAGAGGAAAGAAGGAGCCGACAAGAGTGGTGCTTGACCTCCTTTTTTTTTTTTTCAAATAGGTCTTTATTGGAGTATAATTGCTTCACAATACTGTGTTAGTTTCTGTTGTACAACAAAGTGAGTCAGCCTTATGCATACATATATCCCCACATCCCCTCCCTCTTGAGCCTCCCTCCCATCCTCCCTATCCCACCCCTCTAGGTCCTCGCAAAGCACTGAGCTGATCTCTCTGTGCTATGCGGCTGCTTCCCACCAGCCAACTATTTTACATTCGGTGGTGTATATATGTGGATGCTACTCTCACTTCGTCCCAGCTCCCCGCTCCCCTCCCTGTGTTCTCAAGTCCATTCTCTACATCTGTGTCTTTATTCCTGTCCTGCCCCTAGGTTCATAGCTTGACCTGCCTTTAATCTGCCTTAGTGTAACGATTTGGACCAGGACTTGAACTGTAGCTTTTGAGAGATGATTCTTAGAGGCAGCTGCAGCTAACACACATGCGGTCGGATTTCAAGAGAGAATTTTCTGCTGCTCGAGGAGCTCTCAGGAGCTCCGAAAGGGGATACTGGGGACAAAGGATTACTCATGCTCTTTATGGAATCTGTGCTGACAACAGAGAACTCTCCAGGTGTAGGAGGACGTATGAGAGGGCTCCATGAAGGGCTGGCTGCCCTCAGGGGCTCAGAGAGCGGGGTGGCGGGGGGATGGGGCACACACAGGAGGAGCTCCTGGCTGGCTGAGGACAAGCAAATAGCACCACCTGATCAGGGTGATAGCAGGGGCAGAACGAATCAGGGCAGCCTCCTGGCTGAGTAGAAGGAGACGACACAAGATGTTCTGTAAATACAGCTGGTGGGCGGGGACAGGGCAATGAGTGATGCTCTCAGCCCTGTGTACCCTGAGCCCAGGAAGATGGGCTCTCCCCAGCCACACAGCGGGGAGGTGGCAGCACCAGGATTCACACCCAGGCCTGTCGGACTCTGGGGTTCTGTTGTCCATCAGTCTTCCCCTATTGTCCCTCTTCTGGTAAAGAAACATTTATCAGGTGACTATGATAGAAACGCACTTACCTCGCAAACCGTCTGGGTGGAATCTATTGGCACCCAGCAGGACCAAGAGCTCAGGATGGATGGGGCCCAGCGGGATCTGGGGTTTCTTCCAGGCAATGCTTTGAAGTCAGTGGGGCTCAAATTTCAATAGAAAGGGAAGCTCCCATCACGTCCCCTCCCACCAGCCTGCCAGAACTTGCCTTGATATGTTAAGTCGATTTCTTTTGAAATTAATAAAACTTTTATTTCAGAATAGATTTAGATTTGCAGAAAAGTTGCAAAGATAGTACAGAGAGTTCTCATATATTCCAGACCCAGTTTCTCCTATAATTCACATCTTATCTGAGTTTGCTGTAAATAATGAATCAATATTGATACATTATTATTAACTAAAGTCTATGCCATTTTTGGATTTCCTTAGTTTTTACCTAATATCCTTTTTCTGTTCCAGGATCCCACACAGGACTTAGTGTCATGTCTCCTTAGGTTCCTCTTGGCTGTCACAGTTTCTTAGACTTTTCTTTTTTTGATGGACTTAACAGTTTTGAGGATTACTAGTCAGATAATTTGTGGAAAGTTTCTCAGTTGAGATTTTTAAAAATTGAGATGTAATTCACATGCCATAAAACGTACCCTTCTAAAGTATACAATTCAGTGGTTCTTTTCGTATTTCACGAGGTTGTGCAACCATTATCACTATGTAATTCCAGAACATTTTCATCACCCCGGAAAGAAATCCAGTGGCCATTAGCAGTCACCCCCCAAACCCTCCTTCCCCCAACCCTCTGGCAACCACTGATTCACTTTCTGTTTCTATGGAGTTCTATGTTCTGGACATTTCACATAAAGTGGATCCTACAACATGTGGCCTTTTGTGACCGACTTCTTTCACTTAGCATAATGTTTTTCAGGTTTATTCACGTTGTAGCATGGATCAGTACTTCATTCCTTTTGAAAAAAATTTAAAAATTAAAAAAAAATTAAAAAATTGTTAAGTGTGGTTAAATACACATAAAATTTACCATCTTTAACTTACCGTTTTTACGTGTACTGTTCAAGAATGTTGAACAGCACATATATATGCACCAATTTCCAAAGCTTTTTCATCTGAAATTAGAGCCTCATTAAACAGCTCCCATCTTCCCCACCCTCCAGCTCCTAGCAACCACCCTTCTACTTTCTGTCTCCGTGAATTTAACTACTCTAGATGCTTCACATAAGTGGAATCATACGGTATTTGTCTTTCTGTGACTGGCTTATTTCATTTAGAATAATGTCCTCAAGGTTCATCCATGTTGTAGCGTCACTCAGAATTTCCTTCCTTTTTATGGCTGAATAATATTCCATGGTATGGATAGACCACATTTTGCTTATCCTTCATCTGTCAGTGGACCCTTGGGTTGCTTCCACCTCTTGGCTATCATGAATAATGCTGTTATATGGATGTACAAAGATTTCTTCAAGATCCTGCCTTCAATTCTTTTGGATCTATATCTAGAAGTGGAATTGCTGGATCACATGGTAATCTCATAAAAATATGAAAAATTCATATTTTTAATTTTTGAGGAACTGCCATACTGTTTTTCACAGTGGCTGTACCATTTTACATTCTCACCAACAGTGCAAAAGGGTTCCAACTTCTCCACATCCTCACCAAGACTTATTTTCCATTAAAAAAAAAAATAGTGGCCATCGTAATTAATGTAAGGTCTTCATTACTGTTTATGGAGAATAATATTCAATTGTATGAATGTATCACATTTTGTTTATCTATTCACTACTTGATGGACATTTTTGGGTTGTTTCTCTTTTTTGCTGTTATGAATAATGCTGATATGAACTTTTGTGTGTAAGATTTTTTTTTTTTGCAGTACACGGGCCTCTCACTGTTGTGGCCTCTCCCGTTGCGGAGCACAGGCTCAGCGGCCATGGCTCACGGGCCCAGCCGCTCCGCGGCATGTGGGATCATTCCTGGACCGGGGCATGAACCCGTGTCCCCTGCGTCGGCAGGCGGACTCTCAACCACTGCGCCACCAGGGAAGCCCCTGTGTGTAAGATTTTTGCTTGAATATATGTTTTCAAATTTCTCATTTAACTTTTTGAGGAACTGTCAAATTGTCTTCCAAGGCAGCTGGACCATTTTACATTCCCACGGTAATATGAGGGTTCCAAATTCTCTACATCCTTACCAATACTTGTTAGTGTTCATTTTAAAAATTGTAACTATCCCAGTGGGTGAGGTGATATTTTATTGTGGTTTTGATTTGCATTTCTCCCATGGTTAATAATGTTAATTATATTTTCATGTGCTTATCGGCCACTTGTATATCTCCTTTGGAGAAATGTCTATACAAATCCTTTGCCCATTTAAATATTGAATTATTTGTCCTTTTATTGTTGAGTTGTAAGAGGTCTTTATATGTATTGGATACTAGGCCCTTATCAGATGTATGATTTGCAAATATTTTCCCCCATTCTGTGGGCTGTATTTTCATTTTCTCGAGAGTGTCCTTTGAATCACAAAAGCTTTTAATTTCAGTGAAGTAAAAATTAGTTGCTTATTGCTTTAGGTGTCATATCTAAGAAACCATTGCCTAATCCAAGGTCCTAAAGATTTATACTGTTTTCTTCTGAGAATTTTATAGTTTTAGTTTTCGCTTTTAACATTTGGATCCATTGTGAGTTAGTTTTGCATGTGGGGTGAGGTCCAAATGCTTTCTTTTGCTTGTGGGTATCCAGTTGTCCCAGCATCGTTTGTTGAACCCCAGCTGGTTTTGTATGATTTTTTTTCTCATGATTATAGTGGGGTTATGAGTGTTTGGGTGGAAAGTGCCATTTGCATCCCATGATATTAAGGGTACGTGCTATCAGCGTGACTTATTGGTGATGATGTTAGCCAATCACCTGGCTAAGGTAGTGTTTGTCAGGTTTTTCTACAAAAGTTACTCTTTTCCACTTTTCATACTGCACTTGTTGAAAGGAAGTCATGATGTGTAACCCACACTTAAGGAGGAGTTAGGTTCCATCTCCTTGAGTGCTGAGAATCTACCTAAATTATTTTGAATTCTTCTGCATGGGAGATTTGTCTAATCTCCTCCATTTATTAAGTTATTTAATCATTTATTTAAGTTACTGTGGACTCATGAATATTTATTTTATACTTGGGGTTTTATAATCTGATACTACTTTATTTACTTTGTTGCTCAACTGTTTCTGGCTTTGGCCATTGGGGGCTTCTTCCCTTGGCTCCTGTGTTCCTTTGACATTTTTCCGTCATTGTATGTGTGTTTCGTACTTCCTGTTTACTTTCTGGCACTACAAGCTACTCCAGGCTCATCTAGTACACTTCCTGACTTAGTTCCTAGAATCAGCCATTTCCCCAAGGATTCTTGGTTCCTTTTGTTGGGAAAAGGTATTAGAATCCAAATCTCGATGCTATGTGTGTTCCCTCAGTCCATTAAAAAAAAAAACAACTTGCATGTTAAGAAAGTGTCAAAATGAACATGGCTTTAGGATATAAATCACAGGAGTTAGGTTCCTACTCCTTGGAGAAGAAAGGACAGAGGTAGAGACTGGGCCAGTGGGTGGTGAGTGGGGAAGGGACATAGAAAGTACTAAGACCCCCTTCCAGCCTCCTGAGCACAGCTTGAACTTCCACCCGACCTTTGACCATGCGCTGCCTTCTGGATCAGTTTCAAATGAATGATTTTTCTCCTCATATGTAGGCATATTTTTCTGCTTCTTTGAGTGTCTGGTATCTTTTGATTGGGTGCCAGACATTGTCTATTTCACCTGGTTGGAGGCCAGATGTTTTTGTGTTCCTATAAATATTCTTGAGCTTTGTTCTGGGATATGGTTAAGTTACTTGGAGACAGTTTGATCCTGCTGGGCCTTGCTTTTAATATTTGTTAGGTGGGACCAGGGCAGTGCCCAGTAGAGGGTTAATTATTCTTCACTCCTTTTATAACTCTGTGTCAGTCTGTGTCTACATCCTAAATTTTCCGAAAGCTTCTTCAGTACCAGGATAATACCTGTGTCTTCTTTGTATTTTAAGTGTGAGTACTGGTAACCAGTAGGAGCACAACAGATGCTTCAGTGTTGGTTAGGGGTAATATAGAAATCATCTGATATGGTGAAGACTATGGAAGGGCTTGATTTTATTCACTCAGGAGGGTGGAGGAGGGGAGCCTGGAGGCCAGGAAGAAGGGGCAAAGGGGCCGGGGTGGGGCAACAGGGGACACAGCTCCATGACTGAGGTGCCAGACAAGACAAAGGGGAAAGGACTTAGGACCCATGCTGATACTGGAGGAGAGCCAGGTCTGAACCTGAGACTCTGACCACAAAGCCAGCCCTTGTAACCTCCACGCAGGAGGACGATGGAGGGAGGAGAGACAGAGCAGAGGAGGGAAGCTCAGAGACAGGGTGGCCGTGGAGGAGGGGCTGACGCCAGGCCAGGCCGGGGTGGGGGCAGGGGCTCCCCAGGAGGGGCGGGGCTCTGAGGCAGGTGCGCTACTTACGGGTAGTAGGAGTAGGCATAGTGGTCTCTCCTGGCAGCGTGCAAAGAGAACAGCACAGGTGGGCCACGGTCCTTCCCCAGGCCGGGCCCAGGGCAGCACCCCGAGCAGGGAGGGGCCTGGTGCTTTCCGTGCTGGGGACGGGGTTGGCCGGGAACCGACAGGCCAGAAGGGCCTTCCTTGACCCAAGGGCTGGCCGGGCTCAGTCTCTGAGGACCAGAACCCAAGGTCCCTTCTAGAACCTTCCCCAAGCCCACTGCTGGAGTGAGAAGGAGGTGGGGAAAGGGCCTGGAGGGAAGCAGAGCTTTCACACACAGTCATACACACATGCGTTCACAAAGAGAAACGCACTGCATGCTCACATATGCAGACACACTCATCATAGAAACACACGCTCATACATAGAAACACAATGACACACTCATGCACTTACAAACACAGATATTTACACACACGCAGACACTCGTACACATGTATTCACACACACACACTGACACACAGGTACATTCACAAACACACGCTCACGCACAGACGCCTGCGCTCACACACGCGGACACCCCCGCTCCCACACTCAAGGTAACTGCCGCCCACCCCTGCGGGCCCCTCTGCCCCTGACGGGACAGCCCTCTGCACGTGCCTGTGCCTGGGAGGGAACAAGTGGCCGGGGCAGGGGATGCTGCGGCCTCGTCACCCACCCAGACTGCCCCTGGGTGTGGCGTCCATGAAAGGAGCCGGGTCACCCCCTCACGGGCACCCAGAGCACAGGGGGGTCAAGAGCCCTGACCTGACCACCAGGTACCAGCAGCGAGGAGTGGGGGCAGGTCTGATTCCCAGCTCCCAGGTGGGGAAGCCGGTCCCGGAGACTCACGGTCTGCCTGGGGCTCTTGGGGGTCAGCAAGAGTCCAGAGCAGGCCCAGGACCCTGCCGCCAGAGCCAGCTCCCCCTGTGGCCCCGTCCAGGCCCACTACAGGGTCCTCCACTCACCCGCCCCACGTCACCCATCATGGGGGAGGGAAGGGATGGAGAGCGGAGGGGAAGACTGAAGCCCAGCCAGGGCAGGAGACTGGCTCGAGGTCACACAGCATGTCACCCACCCCAGGGACAGAGGGTGCCGTCCAGGCCCCTGAGCTGGTCACAGAGCGTGGTGTGGGTGGAGGAGGGCAGCATGTCATGTGGGCTGGGTGTGAGTTTGGAAATTAGGCAGACCTGGGTCAATCCTGGTTCTGCCTCTTGTTATAGACAAGCTACTTTGTAAACAATAAACCCAGATCCTGCCCCTCTTCCCTTGCCTAAAACCCCTCACTGGATTCCCAGGGAGTCTAGAATAAAACCCGCACTCTGTCCTATGGCCTACAAGGCCCTCTGTCATCTGGCCCCTTCATCCCAAAGTATCACAAATCCCTAATTCTGGGGCTGCAAGGTGCGGGAACGCCTTAAGGCAGAAGCGCAGGGGACTCTGGGAGCGGATGACGAGGGCACTGGCAGTCCTCCCTTCCATCCCCTGGACCTATCCCTATGTGAAATGGTTGAGGCTCCAAATGCCACCCCTGAGCCCTGGTTCTTGGTCCTGGGGCGCCCATGACAAGAGCTCTTTCAGAGGCTCAGGCAGAATGACTCAGAAGCTACAATACTGGATTTTGAGGTAAAGAAAAGCTAGAAATGGGATGGAAGGGAATGACTCTGTGCCCTTTCCCCTGGGTCACCAGGATGCTCTGAGATCCCCTGTGGCCTTGAGCCTGACATCCAGGTGCTGATGGCAGACTTGTGTCTTCTGGTCCCGACTTGTGTGTTTCTATCTATTTTTATCACTTTACTGAATGGCCTTTTGCTGTGAGCTCCTCTAAATCTTCTGTGGAACAGAGCCGAGAGTAGATAATGAATGCTGACAAACTGAAATACATCCTGTCACAGCTTTGGCAGGGGACACCCCGTACTGACAGCCTGTGCTCTGGGAGGTATAGAAACACCTTTGCGTGCTGTCCAGCTCTTTCTTCCGTGCTTTTAAGTTGCAGGGAATCGCCCCAGTGTCCTGGTCACCAGCCCATTCGTCGTCTGTCACTAGCCTGTTGTGAATACCAGCCCAGGCCCTGGCCCCCCCCGCCCCCCCCGCCCCAGCAGGAGATGAGAATAATCGACATTAGCATGAGCAAAGCGCATCTTGATCTGGGATGATCCCCATTATGCAGGTAAGGACAGGGAGCTCAGAGAGGGTAAGGGATGTGCCCAAGGTCACACAGCAAGGTCCTCTGGAGACTGGAACTCCCAGATCTTTCATTGACTGCTTGTCATGTGGCTTCCCCCACCAACACCCCCTCTGGCCCTTATCATACCCCTGACTTCTGCTCATAGGCTCCCTGAGTGGTCAAAGAAAGGAGAAGTTTGTGTTTCCCACCTCCTCCCTTTCCTGGGTCACACCCAGTGTCACACCCATGCTGGC
>NW_020175402.1:6924603-6949761 GCF_003031525.2 Neophocaena asiaeorientalis asiaeorientalis
CCCATCTGCACGTACACCCCGACCTGTGCCCCCGACCCTACTCTCATACACACCTCTGCTCTCCCATGACCCTCCTGCTTCCAGCACTTTCTCCCCAGCAGAGGCAACCCCACGGTGCTATCAGGTCCCATAGGAGGCAAAGGTTCAGATGAGGAACCATGTTTTGGCCATTCCAGAGAGATCATCCTCTCTCACCGGCTGCCCTAGCTTCTGGAAAGCCCATCCTCATGTCTCCCTGGGCAGGACCTTCCAGGAGAAAAGCTGGGAATAAGCATGCCCTCCATCTCTATCCCGGTCTGAGTTGGGATGCTCTGGATGGGCCTGGCCAGTCCCCTCTCCTGGCTGGACATGCTCCAATGATGTCATGACAGTCACCATCAGATACCCATGGCCTCAGAGGGGGAGGTGACCGTGGGCTTCCCGCCTGCCCAGGATCACAGAAGTCCTCAGACATTCTTAGCCCTGAGTGGGAGACTGAAGGAGGACAGGGTGAGCTGACCTGGGTGGGGGGCTCTGGGTCAGAGGAGGGGCCTCTTCCCTCATGCCTCTGAAGGGCTCACTGTGGGTCTGTGTCAATCTCAGCAACGCCATCAGTTCCATACCCTGACCCCTCATTGATCCCAGAACTCGTGGTGTGGAGGGGTGATGTGAGGAGGGGGAGGATGCCATCACCTGGGACCCCTGTGAGGCGTGGTCCTTTCCCCAGAAGACCCCAACTCCATCTCAGTGTGGAAGGAACAGGGTCTGAGGGTAAGAAAGATGGAGCTGTGTGACTTTGGGCAAGTACCTTGACCTCTCTGTGCCTCAGATTCTTTGTCTGTAAAATGGGACAATAATGCTGCCTCCCTGGTAGTGTTGTAAGCATCTCGCCTGTACTGCAGGTAACAGCCTGGTACACAGGAGGAGCTTCATCCATGTGGGCTGCTGGTATTGGGGCCAGGTTTGCCACCTGCAGCTGTCTGACCTTGAGGAAGTCATTTCCCCTCTCTGTGTCTCCAGCCCAGCCTGAAACGGGGTCCATTGTAATAACAGCACAGAGACACAGGTGGTGAAGATCAAATGGGAGTTTCAGTGATTTAAAAAAACCCCAGGATGTCTGTGTACCGATCGGAATACACGGAACTCAGCAGAAGGTGCAGTGCGGATGGTTATCACTGCCCGGGCTCTGCTGCTTCCCCTCCCCACCCCGTCGGGTCTCTCCTTGGTGGTCTCCCAGCCCCTCCAGCTGCCTGCTAATGAGCCAGAGGCTTCAGTAATGAGGTCGCTTCACCATTTAATGCGTTGGAACAGCCTTGGAGGGAGAGGGGACGGGGTGGGGGGAGGACAGGGTAGAGGGGGAGGCTGGCTCACCACGGCCTGGCAGCTCCAGAGTCTGCAGAGTCACTCTCCCCAGTCTAGAGCAATCAGTAGAGGGGAGTGAAGGGCACGCCCTACTCTTCTTGTGAAAGTCCCCTGCCCATGAAGTGAGGACCTGAATGTGAGCGCAGCCTACGCGCAGCTGCTCACTGGCCTCCCCAACTCTAGGCTCAACCCCCTCCCCATCTAATCCCTGTCTGCCCCAGAGTGAGTCTGAAAAACCCCTAGGTCTCACTGTGCCCCTTCCTGGACCCCATGGGGCCTACAGTGGCTCCCCCTGCTGCTCTCTGGGCCCGGGGCCAGGCCCGTCCTCCTCACCACCAGGCCTTTGCACATGCTGTTCCCTCCTCTGTCTCCACTGCCCCTCCTTGGGCTCCCGTGGCCCCCGAGCTTCTCCAGTAGGCTCTCCTCTGCGCTGCAAGTGACTGTTTACGCCTCCATCCTCCCATGGCACCGGAAGCCCCTTGGGATCTGTGTCTGGCTCAGTTACTGCTATCTCCCCACTGTGTAGGGGGAGGTCCCTGACACCTTAGCCAGCATTTATTGAGCACTGACTGTGTGCTGGGGACTGTGCTCAGCCTTTACAGGCATATATCAATTAACCTTCAAAGTCATCTTCAAGGACACAGGACAGCATCCAGTCTGGGAGCACAGACTTGAAGGCCAGGCCTGCTGGATTTGAACCTGCCTCTGCATTTACTGGCTGGAGAAATCTTTATGGAGTTACAAAAGCTTCCTGTGCCTCAGTTTCCTCAGGTAGGATGGAGTGAGTAACGATGGCACCTGCCTCACGGAGTTGCTATGAGGATTTAAAGAGGAGTTCATATAATCTATATGGCTTAAAACAATGCCTGCCACAGAGTCAGTGCTGACTATTAGTATCGTCCCGTTTTACAGATGAGGAAGCCAACAGAGGAGGAAAGTCACTTGCCCAAGATCTCAGCAACGAGGCGGTAGAGTTAGAATGTGAATCCAAGAGCTACCTGACCCTAAAGTACTTTTAGTAACTAAGCCTCAGGACCTTTGCCTTCGTGAGTCTCAGTTTCCACATCTGTAAGTTGAAGGGGCTGGAGTGCGTGATGCCTGGGGTCCAAGTGCTAATACTCGTTGCCTCTATGATTCTCAGTGGAGATTTCAGACTTGGAGCAGGCTTCAAAACCCATGAGCTCCTTTTGTACATCCATACCAGGATCTTGGCCACAGTGCCTGGATGACGTGCCAGATTTCTGGCAGGCAGTGGCTGGCAGGTTGGCCTGAAGTGAGGTGGGCTGGATTCAGCAGGTGAGGCTTTGGAGGAGGTGCTTCTGGGGGACCCCCAGTGTTGGAATGCAACGGGGCGGAAAAGTTGGGCTCCAACTCGTACTTGCCACCACAAGTCACAGGCAGAAGGTTCAGGAATACCATTGGCTTCTGCAGGAGCCAGCTGACAGTATCCCCTTCAGAGCTGGAGCTGCCTGTGCAAACCCTGCTGGCTACAGAGGCCCTGGGATGGGGTGAAAACCTTGAGCTGAGAGGGGTGGAAACCAGATTCTAATAGGGGGGCACCTACTATATGCCTGATGCTTTCCATACTCTGTTCCATTTTTATCCCTCACATCCCCCTGCAGATGGAAAGTTGTCCATTCCCAAATCCAACCACCCCATAACTTCCTCTCTTAACCTAACTCAGGCCCCCCCCCCAGCCCCACCCCATCCCATCTCTCACCCAGTGTTTCAACAGCCTCTGCACTGGGAGCCTGTTATGTTCCCACAGATCACAGTAGACAGAGGACATCTCCCTGAGACCCAAGTCAAATTGTGTCCCCTTATTCTTCCATTGATCCTTTAATGACCTCTCCTCCCCCTTCTCCACTGGCTTACAGAGACCTGGATGATCTATTTCCTTAGGTCCTTCTACAGCCATTGACCTCCTTGCTGCTCTGGGAGTACATCAAACTCATCCCCACCGCAAGGCTTTGTCATTGGGGAAGCTCAGGGTTTCACCTGCATGGCTCTGTTGTTGTGCCTTTCTGGTCTTAGCCTAAAGGTCACCACCTCATAGAGGCCTTTTCTGAACTCCTGTCTAAAGGAGTCCCCACCACCACCCAAATCCCTGTGCTTTAGTGCATCTCTCCATTTCCTTTCCAGGCTCCGTTCTATGCACACAGGACACAGCAGTGAGCAGGACCTGTCTTTGTCCTTGGACCCTTGTGGGCTCTATTGAAGGTGGAAGGATGGGAATCGATATTAGTTGAAGACTCCCCCCACCACACACATAAATATGCACATGCAATTGATGGTGCCACAGAGGAAGTACATGGGTTGCCATGGAAACATGTGAGGGGGCTGACCTATTGTAGGGGTTTGGGAGGGCTTCTGTGTTCATATCTAAGAATGACAACACGTATCTAAAGGATGGGACTTCCGTTTCTTCCAAGATGGAGTAGCCCCAGGCCTCCCAGGTCTTCCCACTTACAACTAATAACCCTGGACATAACACAACAACAAGCATGGGAAGACTCTGAAATATGGAAAGAAGAAGGTAGCCTGCCTTGGGAATCTCAGAAGAATGACGAGGTGGTTTACTTATTGCCTCCCATATATCCCGACAGAGTGCTGCAGAAGCCTCCAACCCAGAACCACAAATAGACACAGACTAAAAAAGCTCCAAGAAAAAGCTGCCACTCTAGCCAAAGGACTGGGAAAAGGGTGGCCTAATAGCAGAAAAACTTTTTGTCAAAATCTGCCTTACTCCAGTAAAAAAGCAACAGAAAAACTACTCTTCCCCCCACCCCTCTGCATTTTCAGTGGGACTGAGCAGGAAGCTGATGTCCCCCCTGCCCCCATCCCCTTTGCAAGGAAGCGTAGATGCTCTGATTCCCCTGCCAGAGTAGTGTCAGATGGGTCTAGTCATGAGCTAAGCATCTGCTCCCACCTGGCAGCAATGAGACTTATGGTGATAGAAGGTGCAGCTATTCACACTCAATGCCCCCATCCATCATCCAGCTGGTATCAGTGGGACCCAGAGAAAAGAGTCTCCCCACCTGGCATCAATGAGGCAGAATGAGGGGGTGGTGGCAGGGCTAGTTGGCACTCTGCTTCTCTTCTTCCCCTCCCTTGGTGTCAGCAGGACCCAGTGGGAAGCTCAGCTCCTGCCTCCGCCCTGCAGCAACAAAGCGAGTCAGCCCTCGGCTTTCCCGTCCCTGGTGTCAGTAGGGCACTGGGAAGCTGAGCTTAATATCTGCATTCAGCAGCAACAAGAGGGTAGAGTTGGTGTCCAATTTCCAGGCATGCTGGGGGGAGCTGAGCATATACACCCATCTGGCCTCTTGCTATAACAGCTGCCAAAACAAACAAACAACCCCCCTCCACAAAAACCAAAAAGCCACACACACACAAACCAAAAGAAATAAAAGATTAAATAGAATCCAGAGTCTTATAATATACAAAATGTCCAGGATACAAAAACAAAACAAAACAAAACAAAAAAAACCCAACTCATCATACCAGGAACCAGGAAAATCACAACTTGAATGAGAAAGATAATCAACAGATGTCAACACTGAGATGAATCAAATGTTGGAGTAATCTGACAAGGATTTAAAGCAGCCATCACAAAAATGATTCAATAAGCAATTATGAATTCTCTGGAAACAAATGAAAAACATCTCAGCAAAGAAATCTAAGTTATAAAAAAGAACCAAATGGAAATTATAGTACTAAAATATACAATAACAAAAATAAAAAACTCAGTGAATGGCTTGCCAGTAGAGTGAAGATGATAGAAGATAGAATCAGTGAACTTGAGGATCAACAGATTTACCCAATCCGAACAACAGAGAGAAAATAGACTGAAACAAACAAACAAACAAATAAACAGAGTTTCAGAGACCAGAGGGACAATAGCAAAAGAACTAACAATGATATCATTAGAGTCTCAGAAGGAGAGGAGAGAGAGTGGGACTAAAAATGTATTTGAAGAAATAATGGCTAAAACCTCCCCAATTTAATGAAACATGTACACCTACAGATTCAAGAAGCTGAGCAAATCCCAAATAGGATAAACTCAGAGAAACTGATACCAAGTCATTATAATTAAATGTTCAAAAACTAAAGACAATGAAAAAGTCTTGAACGCATCCAGAAAGAAACTACTTGTTACTTATGTTACATTAGTTTGAATGACAGTGGATATCTCTTTTGAAACTGTGGAGGCTCAGGTTAAGTGAAAAACAACAGTTTTTCAGGTACAGAGAGAAAAGAACTGTCAACCATGAATTCTATATCTGGTGGAAATATCCTTCAAGAATTAGGGGAAAGTAAAGACATTTTCAGATGAAGAAAAGCTAAGAGAATTTATTGTTAGAAAATGTATCCTTAGAGAATGGATTAAAAGAAATTGTCTAAACAGAAAGAAAATGGTAGCGGAAGGAAGCTTGGAAATTCAAAAAGGAATGAAGACTATCAGAATGGATAGGGGTAAATAGAATATGCAATCCTTTCTCTCATGAGTTTTCTTACATACTTTGTGGTAGAGGCAAAATTTAAAAACCATCTACTGTGGTATTCAATATCTCTAAGGGGAGTGTTTAAGTCTATGATACTTAAAAAGTGTGACGGGTAAAGGGATCTCAATGGAAGTAAGGTGTTAACACTTAACTCTTAGTGGTAAAACATCAATACCAGTAGAGTACAATAAGTTATGTACATATCTCATAATACTTAGAGCAAACACCAATAAAACTATGATAGACTCAAAACACTAAATAAATCAACATGGAATCCTAAAAAAATGTTCAGGTAATGCACAGGAAGGTAGAAAGATAAAGAGGAATAGGAAACAAAGAAACCAAACAGAAAATAAAAAATAACATCCTAGCCCTAAGCCCTAACATAGCACTAATTAAATGTAAATGGGTTAAATACACTAATTAAAAGGCAGAGATTGGCAGAGTAGACCAAAACCAAAATAAAATAAACAATTACCCCAAGAACACATGATCCAACAATATGCTATGTACAAGTAACTCACTTCAAATACAACAACATAGATGGGGTGAAATTACAAGAATGGAAAAAGATACACCATGAAAATGTTGATTAAAGAAGTAGGGGCAGGTTATGGTATATGGTGGTTGGAACTGGCTGTGTGGCCTGTAGGCTGCAGGGCAGCCCTTGTTCCAAGGCCATGCACTGTTCATCACCAATAATCTGGGCTGTGGCACTCTCATGGAGGCTGGGGACAACACATACCAGTCCTGGGAGATTTGTGCCTGGCCTTGACAGAAGTTTGACCCAAGGTGCTCATCAAGCACATTTGTGGTGGCCTACAGCATGGGCCCCTTCATACAATGCTGATACCTTTGCCTGGACTACCTGCTCCCTGTGTCCAACTGCTGTGGCCTCCTAAACATCCTCAGGAAGGTCCTTGTCAACTAGCTGATGGTTTTCCCTGTGCTGGGTCTCTGGTACTTCTTAGAGGGCTGGATGCTGGCTGAGAGCTGCCAGGAGCTGTGGGATAAGTTCCGGAAATTCTTCAAGGCTGACTGGTATGTGAGGCCAGCTGAGCAGCTGGTGAATTTCTATTCATGGCTCCTACCTACCCCCAGTTCTGAGTCACCTACACCAACAGCCTGATACTGGGCTGGGACAGGTACCTCTCCTACCTGAAGTACCAGATCCTAGGCCTTGTGATGCTCAGCTCCCCCCAGCATGCCTGGAAATTGGACACCAACTCTACCCTCTTGTTGCTGCTGAATGCAGATATTAAGCTCAGCTTCCCAGTGCCCTACTGACACCAGGGACGGGAAAGCCGAGGGCTGACTCGCTTTGTTGCTGCAGGCTTTGTGGTCCTGTGTACCATGCAGACTGAACTGCCTCACCCCCCAACATGATGTCAGACAGGGCAAGGCTAACCCCCTCAGCTGACTATCCTCCTGGGAAGGAAGGGGAATGCGCTCCCATGGCAGGCCAGGCCAGGGTCCTGTGCTGAATCCTAGCCTCACCCAACTTCTGAGCATCTAGCTGGGCTGCCCCTTTGAAACCCTCTGCCTGGCCTCAGTTTCCTTACCTGGAACAAAACCATGAAGATGGACAGGCATCACCCAGCCCTTCTCAGCAGGAGCCTCAGTGACTGGTGACTGAGATGTCACATCCTCAGCACTGGGTCCCAGCCAGTCAGCCAGTTCCAACCCCCAAGTCTTCAACACTGCTGTGGGCAGGGCTCTGGTCTGAGCAGCTGCACTGAGCTCCCTCAAGCCCTGGGACTAGGGTAGGGACATCATCCATCCCCCCAAAACAGTGTCCAGCCTGGAGTTGGTTCCCAGAATCTGGAAACTTAGGCAGGGTTTCATCTTTCTCTGGTCATGGACTATAGAGATTCCATTAAATTCTCTTGGTAATTAAAAAAGAAAACACCCAGAAGTGGTCACATTAATATCAGATAATGTAGAATTCAGAGCAAAGAAAATTACTAGACAGAGAGGAAAGAGGGACATTACATAATGTTAAAAGAATCAACTCACCAAGAAGACATAACAATCCTAAATATATATGCACCAAATAATAGAGCCTCAAAATACATGAAGCAAAAACTGATAAAGTTGAAAGGAGAAACAGACAAATCCAAAATTATAGATGGTGACTTCAAAACCACAGTTTCAGCAATTGGTACCACTAATATACAGAAAATCAGCAAAAATCCAGAGCAGAGCAAACAATCAAGAGGATCTAATTGACATATACAGAATGCTCCATCCAAAACACACATTAATTTTCAAATGCCCATGGACCATTCTTCAAGATAGACTATATTCTGTGTCATAAATAACAATAACCAAAATAAAAAAGTCAATGTATGTGTTCAATAGCTGAATGGAGGAGACGAAAGAGTCAGTCAGCTTGGAGACAGGGCAGTAGAAATTACCCAAACTGAATAACAAAGAAAAAATATACTTGGAGGAAAAAAACCCAGAGCCTCAAGGACCTATGGAACTATAACTAAAGATCTATCATTTGCATCATTAGAATCCCAGAGGAGAAGAGAAGTGTGGGTGGTGATCTGAAAAAGTAGTCCAAGAAATAATGGCTGAAAAATTCCAAAATTTGGCAAAAGACATAAACCTAGACATTCAAGAAGCTGAACAAATCTCAAATAAGAAAAACCAAAGAAATCCACACCAAGACACATTATAGTCAAACTTCTAAAAATTAAACAAAATATCTTGAAAGCGGAGAGAGAGAACTGATACCTTATCAATAGGGATAAATATTAGAATGACAGTTTATTTTTCTTCAGGAACTGCAGAGGCTAGGAAGAAGTGGCAAATATATTTAAGTGCTGAAATAAAAGAACTGTCAACCTAGAATCCTATATTCAGTGAAAACATCTTTCATAAATGAAGAGGAAGCCATGACATTCTCAAATGAAGGGAGACTAAGATAATTTGTTGCCAGCAGTCCTACCCTAAAAGAATGGTTAAAAAATTCTCTAAATGGAAAGGAAACAATAAAAGAAGGAATCTTGGAATACCAAGAAGAAAGAACACAGTAAGCAAAAATATGGGTGAATACAATAGACTTTTCCTCTTAAGTTTTCTAAATTATTTTTGATGGTTGAAACAAGAATTACAACCCTATTTGAAATGGTTCAAAATGTATATAGAAGAAATAGTTAAGACATTTATGTTTTAAATGGGGGAGGGTAAAGGGAGGCAAGTTTTCTATATTTACTCAAACTGGTAAAATCATGCCACCAGGAGACTGTAATAAGTGATGTAGATGTAATGTAACACCTAGAACAAACACTAAAGAAGCTATAAAAAGAGATATACTAAAAACACCATAGATAAATCAAAACTGAAGTCTAAAAATTGTTCAGGTAATGCACAGGAAAGCAGGAGACATAAACAAGGAATATTGGTCTGTAGTTTTCTTTTTGTGTTTTATCTTTGTTTTTGGTATCAGGGTAGCAAAACGGCTGGTTGAAAGTAACACAAGTTTCTTCAACTGAAAAAGTGAAGGAATAACAGGACCTACTTCAGAGGGATGACTGTGGGGCTTAAGGTAATGCACGTAAAACAAATGCATTGATGCTCAGCACATGTAGTATATAATTCAACTTCAATAAATGATCACTCTAATTTTTCCTTAATAATGCAGTCTTACTTCCCAGTTCAAGATCACCCTGGACTCCAGTCTGAATCTACCCATTTTTTGTAGTTTAAAATTTTATGTTCCCAAATTGATCTGAAACAGCTATACATTTGATGCAATATATACACATAGATAGAAATTAGGATGATGGGGGAAACGAAATCCTATTAGTTAAATAAATTATGTCATCAGGTCTCCATTCCTGGCTGAGTCTCTGTCATGGAGCCCTCACATTCCTGCAGGCCCTTTCTTCTAGGTGGTCCCACAGCTGGGACCATGCTTACACCCTGCTGTCTCCAAGTCCATAGAGAGTCCCAGAATTCAGCCTCATTGGCTCAGGTTGGGTCACGTGCTCATTTCTGAACCAATAACTGTGGCCAGGCAGATACAGGACTCTGGTTGGCCAGGTTGATATGAGGGTGGAGTGATTTCTGCAGGACCCCCGAGGACTTAGAGGGCTGCCCAGAGGTTTCTCAAGGAAGATTAGGAAGCTGATATCAAAGGCAAGGCCTGGATGCTGCATTGGGAGAATGATGTTCAGAGTCAGAGTTGAGCCTTATATTTCTTTTCTCGGGCTGCCATAACAAAGTGGACTGGGTGACTTAAACATCAGAAATTCATTGTCTCACGGTTCCAAGAGGCTAGAAGTCCCAGGTCAAGGTGTTGGCAAGGTTGGCTCCTTCAAGGGCTGTGAGGAAGCATCTGTTCCTCGCCTCTCTCCTCGCTTGTGGTGGGTTGCTGGCAATGTTCGGCATTCCTTGGTGTGAAGAAACATCAACCTGGTCTCTACCTTCATCTTCACACGTCCTTCTCCCTGCGTGCATGTCTGTGTCTAAATTTCTTGTTTTTATTAGGACCTTAGTGATATTGAATTAGGGCCCACCCTAATGACCGCATTTTAACTTGTTACCTGTGTAAATACCCTATCTCCAAATGAGGTCACATTCTGAGTTACTTGGGGTTAGGACTTCAACATATGAATTCTTGGAGGACAATTCAACGTGTGAATTTTTTTTTTTTTAAGCTGTGCCCTGCGACATGTGGGATCTTAGTTCCCTGACCAGGGATTGAACCCGCACCCCCTGAGGTGGACACGAGGAGTCTTAACCACTGGACCACCAGGGAAGTCCCACAACACATGAATTTTTTCAACCCACAACAGGTATGGGGGCTGCCATGCAAGATTCTCTTTCCTGGGCCAGTGCACCTGTGCTCTAGTGGAGGTGAGTATTAACCTCAGCTGAAGGGAGCTGACTTCCAGCTCACCCTGAAAAAGCTGAGGTTACATTCTCCCCAGTTGGTGACCCGTGGACACAGGTACAAAAGGCCCAGCTCATTGCCCAAGGGGCACAGCCATGTGGTGCCATGCATGCTCCAGGGCTCCCTGTGGGCTCAGGCTGGGGCCAGACCCGAGCTGAGCCCTCAGCCTTGCCTGGCTCCTATCCTTCCTCCCCTGTTTCCCTCGCCCCCCTCCTGAGAGCCCCCTCCACAAGCCACTTGCCCACAGGTCCCCATCCTACTGTGCTTCTAGGAACCCAGCCTACACTGGATCCCTGACTGGCACAGCCTCACCTACACGGCCACCCTCCCGAGGAACACATTCTTCCCTGAGAGGGGATGAGTGTAAAAGGACCATCTTGTCAGACTCGGAGAAAGCGAGGGGCTGGCATCTTGAGGTCTTTTTAACCCAAACTCCTGCTGCGAACTCATCCCAATTCTCCCCACGTCTGCTCCAGGGCCTCATTCCATCCACCCTCTCCATGTAATTCCCACGTTCTCTCCAATCCAGGTTTGATCAACAGAAGGTTATAAACAAGTCCCAGAAAAAAGGAAAATCAGCATCTCCTCAGGGCAGCCACTGTGTATTGGCAAGTTGTTCTCTAGTCAATATTTTTGTTTTCTTGATTTTTATATAGATAAATAATTACGCTAATTAATATACACTTCTTTCCTTCTTCAAGTCTTGGGAACAGCTTTGCCCCAAAGTGAATTGGTTATCAGATTTCAATAAAGGGTCTACCTTTGCAATGACAGTTCATTAGTAGATTTACAAGGGAGGGAAGATGGTTAACTCCCACTCAGTGGATGGCTTTGAATTTCAGTTGCGTGGGTATATCCTGGCTCAAAGGTCTGTGAAAAATGGGATGAAAATTCCAACACCTCATCTGTCCCAGTTGCAAATATAATTATGTGGGAGAAGACAGACATGGGGAGGGGACTTCTGTGCTAGGAGGAGATGCCTTACCCTCTTCAGAGCTGCCTCGTGGCTGGGAGGCTTGGTCACTGGAGCCCGACTGGCATCAGGTATGCTGGCCTGGGGAAGGGCTGCTCTGCTCACGGGGATGCAGTCTCTGGGGATTTGGGTCTGGGCAGTCTTGGTCCTCTACTGAGCTACCATTTCTTGGGTACCTACTGTATGCCGGAAGCTTTCCATGGGTTTTCTAACTTGACAGTGATCATTTTGCAGACCCATTTCACAGACAGGTGTGTGCAGGGCACTGGGCTACGAGTGAGGAGCAGGGAGGATTTTGAAGGTGTTAAATGGAGACTCAGAGATGTGCAGGATTTGCTCAAGGCTCTTGAGCTGGAAATGGAATTGGAAGCCAGGCCCATTACCTCCAAATTTCCTGCTATTTTCACTCCCTCTTTGCCTCCAGTTGGCAGATCTTCAAGCGGGTGGGGGCCCTGGAACCTGCATTCCAGGGAGACCCTGCTTCTGTCCAGGCCTGGGTGGGAGACCGGCTCTGGCCTCTGGCACACGAGACGCTGGATGAGTCCCTCCCCTTCTCTGAGGCTCCCCGTCCCTCTGTGAGGGGGGGATTGGTGCTTCCTGTGTCCTCGGCTGCTTCTACCAAGGGCTTGCTGAGATGCTGCTGTGGAACGTGCCTTGGCCTGTGCTCAGCACACAGTAGGCATTTTTTCACTGTGACCGTCCCCGAAACTCCAGTGCCAGCATCAGCCCTTTCTAGCTGCCCCACTGGGAGAACATGACTGCAGATAAATTCATGCCCAGTTTGACCTCAACCCTGCTTCCCAGATGGGTCCAACCCTGCCCTGTACCCACACCCAGCAGCCAGCTGGGACTTGAACTCAGGCCTGTCTGCCCCACGTGGCCCCTGATGCTTCTCTTTCCCAGTGGAAAACCTTCCTTCCCCAACAGACTCTTTGGGGCAGTTGAATTGGGGTCCCCGCCCCCGCCGGTGCTACATCTGGACTTCCTTCAGTTCGACCACATCCCCTCTCATGGGCCCAGAGCAGACACCCCATCTCAGCATACTTTTCCCATCCCTGTAGCCCCAACTCCAGCCTGGAAGCTCTTCTGCCCGTTCCCCACCCCACCATGTTTGCTGCAGCTGGTCGGGGATGTGGCTGCCTTTCTGGAAAGTTCTGTTCCCTTTTCTGGCTGTCAGATTTTCCTTTGTAGTTTCCTGTCTTCATTTCTGGCAGGACCCTTTGCACAGGAACAGAAGGCACCTCCAGGCTTCTCTCCCTGCGGTGGTGCAGAGCGGGGAATTCTGATCCTCGGTGCCTGGGGCTTCCTTTGGGAGGAAGGAGGGGTGTGATGAGCATCCCGCATGCATCTTATTCTAAAGGGCCGCTAAGGCCATCACGGCCTTTTGGTCCCTTCCCCCAGGGTCCTCCCTCATGGGGCCTGTGGTCAGTGGGCCCCGTCCAGCTGCCACGGTGTTTCCCTTTCCAAGACCCAGCCTGGGGTGGCAGATGAGGGTGGGGCCTCCCCAGGAGAAAGAAACGGCCGCTGCCCTGGGCCGGGCTGGGCTGAGAGTGGCCAGGCCACGTCCACTGCCCAGATGCCACCTTCTCCCCCTCCTCCCGGCCTCTCCAGCAGCAGCCCCGGGGTCTCCCAGGGAGTGGGGGTCTGAGAGGTGACTGCGGGTGCTGCATGGACAAACATTAGTGTTTTATATTTTACCAGTCATGTATTTATTTTAATGGGTATCAGAAAAAATACTCACACGTAATTAATGCATTAAACCCTTGATTTCACGGACGTTATTGCTCAGGGTGAGGCAACTTGAAAGAGGGAGGTCATTTCAAGTCCATTTAAAGGGACTGATTGAATCAAACTCAATATCGGGCAGGTGGAGGGTGGAGGCGGCGAATGCACGGGAGGGTCAGAGAAGCTACTGGAGCTCGGGAGGCACTGAGGAGGCCCACGAGCCTGAGCGAGATCCCTGGGGTCCAGCCTGGCTCTGCCGGTGGCGGGACGGGGGACCTTGGGCAGCTCACTGCACCTCGTGAGCCTCAGTTTCCCCCTCTGTAACGTGGGATGAACAGCAGCAAGCGGCTCGCGGGTCAGTGGCGGGGCTTGAAGCAGGTGCAGCAGGTGGAGGGCTGGCCCGGAGATGCGGCAGCGACGGATGGTGGTATCATTATTAGTTTTAGTGTCACCGTGAGCATCGGGAGCTTATTCTGGGTGAGGTGACCCGGGGGCTTTCAGCCGGGAAGAGAGCGCGCACCCAATCTTCAGCACAGCCCCGCGCGAGCAGCCCCAGGGGCGCCCTCCTCACATTCACAGCTCTGGGCCAGGCCGCCTGGGTCGTTCGGCCACCCGCCGGGGAAGTGATGTAGCCACTTGGAGCCACCATATCCTTGACTGTAGACTGAGCTCAAGAGACCCACCTCATAGGGGCGTGGCTGCGAGGAGCAACAAAAAAGGCAGGTGAAGTTGCCGGAACAGTATGGCTTCCTCCTGTGTGAGATTTTGTCTTCTCATTGGGTGAGGATCTGCTGGTCACGCAAGGACAGTTTGGTGCAATCTGGGGGGTTCTGAACCAGCTCTGAGTGTTAGATGTGTTGTCCTTGACACGCTCATGTATCCACCATCCATCATCCATCCAGCCTCTATTCATCCTCCATCCATGTATCCTCTATCCATCCATCCATTTATCATCCACCTATCCAGCCATTCCCATCCATCTATCCATTCAACCATCCAGTCATCTGTCCACCACACTCATCCGTCATCCATCCATCCATCCATCCATCCATACATCTATCCATCCATCCAGTAAATGGTGGTGGGGGCAGCAGAGCTATGCCAGGGAGCTGGGATGTTATCCTGAGCGTGGCGCTTGCTGTGCAGGGTGTGAGCGGGGGAGGGACCCAAGCAGATTTGAGTCCGAAGGTCCCTCTGGCCTCTGTGTGGTTATGGACAGGGCTGAGGGTGGGAAGAAGCCGGTCACGTGGTGGTGGCTGCAGGCTGGAGGTGGCTACTGGCTGAACCAGCATGGAGGTCAGAGTGGCCTCAACACGACCAGTGTCACAGGGGCCGCATGGGGTCTGTGGTGGGCACAGGAGTATGGGGGGAGACAACCAATGTGGACAACTGGTTCAGGAATTTAGGTTGTGAGGGAAAAGACAGGGACACAGCTGGCAGGGACGCGGGGTTCAGGTTTGTTTGCAGTTTGTTAGAAGGAGAGAGAGACTTGAATATAACCAAATACGAATCAGGTGTGAGGGAAGGAGCCGATAGAGCTAGAGAGACATAAATATAGATAGACAGACAGACAGACAGATAGACAGAGATTAAAGCTGCCCCTCCCTCTTCCCCTGGACAGATTGAGGAGGTGGGTGGGAGGGGTCTGACAGCACTTCTGAGCCCAGGCAGAGGGAGGGGACCATCTCCATCTCCAGGAGAAGGAGGAGGAGGGCGGTGTGGGTGCCGGGGGCTTTGCATGTTTGGTGTCAGGAAATCTAGGGAGTTTCTGTTTTGAGGCTTGGGGTTTCTCTGGGCAGAGGAGTGAGCGCACCTGCTGAGAAGGACGGGGAGGAGGAGGGGCTGGAACAGTCAGTCCCCTTGGTGATGAGGCCGTTGTTGGGGGGTGGGAACTGGGGGAGGCGTGGACTCCAGGAGTCCCTTGGACCTTGTGGGGCTGTGTGAGCTGTGCGTTTGTGGGTTGGGTCACGCGCTGGGCTCTGGGTTGAACTGACCCTGAACCACTGCTCAGCCCATCCACCCTGCTATTTGCACCCGAGTCATCCAACCTGTGGTCCCTGTGTGCCAGGAAACCCTCTGTGAGAGGAAGGCCCTAAAGTACTGGGCCCAGGAGATGCACCGGCCTCCCAGCTGGTCCCCTCACTCCTGTCATGCTGCTGGAAGGTGCTTTCTGATATGTGAATTTTCCTGCCACGCCCCAGCTCAAGAACCTTCAGTGGCTCCTGACTGCCTGTGGGCTCAAGTTCAACCTTCTTGGCCTGGAATTCAAGGCTTCTCTGAGTCTGGCCCTGCCTCCTTTCAGGCTGTGTCTTCTCCCTGCTCCCCCATGACACGCCCACTGGGTGCTGGACCAGGGATCCAGCCGCAGTGAGCTCTTCCTCACATAAGCCAGGCTCTTCTGTTCTTCCTTTCCTCTACGCGTGCCGTGCCTCTGCCCAGAATGCCCTTCCTCCTCTACTGAGGCTGGTGGTGACTTCGCCCCTCCCTCCTGCAGTGCTCCCTCGGGACTCCACCAGACCTCTACCTATGGTCATTCTCACGGGGCTGGAAGGGCCTTCGGGCATCAGTGACAGTCTTATCCCTCATAGTGTCTCCCTCCTGCACAAAGAGTTCTAGGTTCATGCTGTAAGTCAGCAAGAGAACAACTGGATGGATGGATGGGTGGGTGGATGGATGTGTGGATGGATGGGTGGAGAGATGGATGGGTGGATGGGTGGATGGATGGATGGGTGGATGGGTAGATGGATGGACAGATGAATGGATTCACAAAGAGTTAGGAACCAGAGAGCTCCAGGAAAGGAGCCAGCAGAGAGCTCAGAGCCCAGCCTCAGATATTGCCTCAGCTGATGTTTATTGACGGCCCACTGTGTGCCAGGCACACAGGTCTCATTCTAACCCTCATGCTATCCCCACAGTTAGAGTCATCACTCCCATTTTACAGATGAGGAAACTGAGGCTGAGGGAGGCCCAAGGCATGCATCTAGGAAGTGAGCAGACCACGGTTTGAGCTTCAGTTTCCCCACTCTCAGTCCAGGGCCCTTCCTGGAGCTTACACCTGCGGGCCTGACGCCTGTGCCTGATGGAGCCTGTCAGTGTTGGTTATTCCATGTCTGCTTTGATTGGGGCACAAGGAAAACCACCTGCTGTGGAGCCAGACAGGCCTGGGTGGGAATTCTGGCCTTGTCACTGAACGGCTGGTGAATTGGACATGTCATATCATCATGGACACTCAGTTTTCTCATCTGAAAAATGGGGCTAATAACAGAGGCTCCCAGGGCTGTTGTGAGTGAGGATTACAGAAGACGGAGTGTGTGAAATGCCCGTCACAGGTGAGGGGTGGGGGCTCTGAACACAACCCCCCTCCGCCCCCCCTCCCCCTTCTCTCCCAGGCCAGGCCCTCCCTCAGGCCCCCAGGCCCTGGGTTCTCTCCCCTCGGCCCTGACCCCAGCTGCCTGTGTCACCCCGGCTGTCTGTGCAGTTACTGTAGCCGCCACCTCAGCCCCGTGAGGCGGGCATCAGGCCAGAGGGCAATGGGGCTGCGCGGTTCTGATCGGTCCCCTGATGCTCTGGCCTCACAGCGTCTCTCCACAGGGAGGCAGCCCGGTCTCTGGTCCTTACCCAAAGGCCTGTCCTGCCTTGGCCTGGGGTGGGTGCGGGCTCCCCTCTGTTCACATCTGACCAGAGGGGCCCGGGCAGCAGCTGCCAGAGATGCTCCTGGACCACAGAGCAGGTGGGTGGGTGCCCTCGCCGCCTGGCCCCGAGGGACTCCCCCTCCCTCACGTGCAGGCCTCTGTACCCAGGCTGCGGTAGATTTAACCCCAGCCACCCCTGGTTCTCTCTTCCACGGCCAAGTCTGCTGGGTTCCCTCTCTGCTGCAGGTGCCCAGGGCACCCACCTGCCTGCTGAGGTTGGGGTGGGTGGGAGGGGGCCGCCCTGGGACGACCTGGAGGACCGACTGTGGACCCAGCCTCCAGAATTCCGGCCCCTCCCTGCCTGTCTCCCATGTCTCCCTCCCTGGGATCCAGTTCCTTCCAGAGAAGCCAGAGTGAACCCAGCAAGACAGCCTGTGCTCAGAGCCCACTGAGAGCTCCCAGGTTAAACAGTGAACATAGGAGAAGAGCTCCGTGGAACAGGCCGAGAGGACCAGGAAACACAAACAGAACAGAAATGAAAGTGGGTTCCTGGCTTCCTTTCCCCAGCTGCTTATACAGAGGAAGATATACCAGAAAATTCCACTCAGCAAAGGCTGTTCCTCATAATTAATGCAACAGGAAAACAAGGACAGAACAGCAAAGGGCTCATCTGGGGCACATCCATCAATGTTTGGTCACATGGGCTCTGTCCCTGGGGCTTCAGGACCTGTGTCACCCCCTCAGCATGGGGGGACCTGGGGGGGGGTGAGCCAGGTGAGGAGGGGGAGTGTGGAGATGAGGGCTCCCGGGGACCCCGCATGTTACTGCTGAGAGGAGCTCCGAGAGGAGCTCCCAGTGTCCTCCCCCTGCAGACGTTGAAACTGGGGAGGGGAGGGTCCGGGAACCTTCCTTCTCTCCCAGCCCAGGATTTTCAGATCTGTCAGCCCCTTTCATGGCGTCTGCAATGCATGGGATCTGGGAATTAGAGCATCTCTCACAGACTCACAGATGCTTTCACACAGTCTTTGAATCACAGAACCTGAGCATCTGGTCCCTTTCACAGAATCCTAGAATTCTAGACTCACAGGAGCATTCGAGGACTCACGGGCCCGAGAGCTGCAGAATTAAGGAAACTCTGGCGAAAACCTGGAGCCTCACTTACCAAACCCTTGGAATCACAGAATCAATCCGGAGGAACGTGGCATTGAAATAGACACCCTGCAGTCAGGATCTTAGCACAGGAAGCCGCCTTAGTCCAGCACCCCTGGTAATGCAGGAAACACTCTCTTCACTGTCTGCAATAACTTGAACTCTTGCAGGGATGGGGAGCTCACCACCAAACAGAAGGAGATGTGCCACTATTGGGCCACTAATCAGGTTGCTGCTGCTGAACTTAAATCTGCTCCCACGTGACTCACCCACCCTTCTTGCCTGAGCCCCCCAGCCCCTCATGAGACGCTGAACATGGGAAAAAGTGAACTGGACACAAACACAGAGGCTTAACCTAGGCAAGTACAGCTGTATCCTCTTGGGGTCTGTCTCCCTCTGGGGTAGAGTTGGGCACCAGGACATGGGAATGGGTTGGGGCCACTTGGCTGTCCTCGACCCACAGAGTGAGCATGAGAAGAATTCGGTCTGCTCCTCTCGTTGAGGAGGGACCAGTCAGGGATAGAGGCAGACAGACAGGGAACGACCATGAGGAAAGAATGCTCAGTAATGCTCCAGGAGACATGAAGGAAGGAGTGATGTCCTTCCCGGGGTCAGGAGGATGCCCAGAGCCAGGGCTGGTGGACAAGGCTGGTCTGTGGGTTGGCCGACCTGGTCAGAGTTATCCCAGCCCTGCCACTGACCACTGGGTGACTTTGAATAGGTTACTCAGTGTCTCAGAGCCTCAGTTTCTCCATCTGTAAAATGGGCTAATGCAGCCCACTCTGTGATCGGAGCCCAGGTGGCACTGGACTCGCTGAAGGTGCTCACCTCTCGCGGTGCCCTTGGCACATGGCAGGAGGGTAAATTTGTTAGCTCCTCCCCACCCTCCATTCGCGCCTGGGTCTTGGGGGATGAGCAGGATTTCTGCACATGAAGAAGATGTGGAATGGCATTCCCGGGAGAGGGAACAGCCTATGCAAGGGCCTGGGAGCCACGGGCCTGTCAGGAGTTCTTGGGGAGCAGCACGTATTCGTGGAGAGTTGGGGTTTGGGGAGGGGAAGCTGCAGGCACGGTCTGGGGGCACGGGGGCCCTGGATGCCCCTGTCCTGGGAGGTGGAGTGAGGGTACTGGGAGCCGTGGCAGGGGGAGGTGCCCACCTGCAAAGATGCCCCACCCTCCTTTCGTCCTCAGCCTGGGCACAGAGTGCAGTCGCCCAGCCTCCTGGGACCCCAATGCACGGCAGGGACAGGAAAGCTGAACAAACTAAAACATGTCAGAAACAATCATCAGAAGAGACAAGAGCTCCCAGCCAACACCCAGCCCGAAGCACATGGAACGATTTGATGGTGAACCCAGCACCGAACACTGGAGCAATTTAGAAAGATCTGGCAAGGTTTTATTCTGACATAAAGAGCTGGATTTTATTAAGTTTATAAAGGAGGCCAAGTCTCCTGGCGAGCCTGAAGGCCCACGGCAGATTTGGGGAAGCAGCCCGAGGCGTGTTGTGGGAGCCGAGTGTCTGGGCTAGGATTCAGTTCTGCCGCCATGAGCTGTGTGATGTGTGACAAGTTACCTAACCTCTCTGTGCTTCACGTCTCACCCTCATGAGGTCAGGTTGAGGTTGTGATCATGATGGAGCTCCTCCATAGCGCGCCAGCCAGACCGAAGGAGACAGTGCGAGGAAGACCTCTGCTTCCCCCGCCCCAAGGCTTCCCTCTGTCTGCTCTCGGGGGTCCATCCAATCTTGCTCCCTCCTCCCTCCACTGTCTGCACAGGATCCATGCACCTAAGCAGTGAGGCATGGATTTACTCTCCCATCTGGTCATGTGCCCCTCTTCAGAGCATTTATTCATTGGTCCCTCCAGGCTGGTCCCTCCAGCCCATCTGGAGGGGTGCCTGCTGTCCCTCTGGGTTTCT
The DNA here is from genome assembly GCF_003031525.2 of Neophocaena asiaeorientalis asiaeorientalis. Lineage (NCBI taxonomy): Eukaryota > Metazoa > Chordata > Mammalia > Artiodactyla > Phocoenidae > Neophocaena > Neophocaena asiaeorientalis. Next base: position 6,944,749 of record NW_020175402.1, read on the forward strand.
GGGTGACCTGGGCCAGACCACCTGCCCTCGCTCTGCCCCAGGAAGTCCTTTGACCTCTGAGGAGGGTGTGCGAGCACCCACGTGCTCTGGGCCGGGAGAAGGTTCTGCTTCTAGGGCATTTGCAGTGAACAGAGGCTGCCGTCATCCTGTTACTCACGTCCTATGGAAAGGCACAGACACCCCAAGGATAAAGATAGACCTGGCTTCCCGTCCCCTTCATTCCTCCTCTGACCCGGAGAGAGAGAGCTGGGGAGGGAGGGAGGTGGGGAGGGGGTCATGGGGCTCGTCTCAGATGAGGTGGGCTCTGCTGCCCCTGGAGGTGAAGAGGGGGATCACTTCAGAATCCATTCTGTGACTGCGCTCTGCGTACATCCTGCAGCTAAACACACAGTTGGCTGCACTAATTAATCAATGGTTTTTTGTTTCTGTGTTTTTTGGGCCTGTACTTAAGGTTTCTGGTACCAAGATGGAACCCAAAGCCTGGTGGGCGTCCACCTGGACTGGGCTGATTTATCTGCTCACCTTTCCCATCGCGATCCTCCCGCGTTCCCAGGGAGCAGAGAATCCGTAGAGGAGCAGGGACCCGAGAGCCAGCAGACCTGGGTTCCAATCCCAGCCCCACTCTTAGTGCCCTGCGCCATCCTGGGCGAGTCTCTTCCTCTCAGTGTCGCGTGGCCCCCACCGTGCAGGGGGGATAACACTCCGGGCTGTGCGGGGCTCGGGGCCCAAGGAAGCAGGCACTCAACACCCAGAGCTCACGGTATTGCTGTAGCAGCCGCCCAGCTCGGAGCTCCCACATCGCGCATTTCTGAGGCTTCGGGAGAAAAGTGCCTTCTCTCTGGGTTTGCAGCCCTGGAAGAGCGAGTGCTCCTTGGAAGGAGAGCTGCGATTTCCCTAACGAATGGCACCTGTTCCCTGATCGAGTCCTGACCTCCTCTTCCTGTCCTGTATCCTGTGCTTTATGTGTGACCTTTGCCAAATGCAGCCATTGCTTTTGGGGATAAAAAGTTGAAATTTAAACAGCCTGGGAGATTTATTCTGTATAATGGATGTAAAGTGTGCAGACACCACACAAATTATGTTCAGAGCATCAGAGCTGAGGTGGGCTGGAAGCTGGGCTGGGGCCTGGGAGGGAGGGGCGCGGCTGGGGGTGTTCGGAGGCTGCTGGATAAAGGATTCATTCGGAAGCTCTGAAATGGATGCAAATTACAGTTTGCTGCCTTTGCAGGGGACGGGGGTGGGGCTTACTGTGTGCGGTGCGGGGCACATGCTGAACCCCATCAGCCTCGCACTGCCCCCCCCACGCCCCATGGGCACTGCTGCTCCCACTTTTCTGCAGGGGAGTCTGGGGTCTGAGGGGGTGAGCTGACTGGTCCCAGGTCACTCGGCTCACCAGTGCCATGAGGGGATGTGAGCCCAGGCCTGGCTGACCAACAGCTTTCTCAGGTTCTGGGGACAGAGGGAGAACTCAGGATGACTCTCGCTTGAGTCGCTCACCACCTAGTTGGGGAGACAACCTGGGACACCGTTAATCACCCAAAGCGGAGAGGTGGGAATGCCACTGCTTCTTGGCTGTGTGACCTCAGGCAAATTGCACACCTCTCTGAGCTCAGTTTCCTCATCTGTACAGCAGTGTTAATAATGATCCTGCCTCACAGGGTTGGGGTGAGGATTAAGCGAGATGACACAGGTGACGGGTGAGCACTTGTTATGGGCTCAGGATATGTTCTCTACAAGCTGTTCTTATGGGCTCAGGACATGTCCTCTACCAGCTGTTCTGGGGCACAGTTGAAGGAGCAATTAGTCTGCCTGGAAGATGCTTCACCACAGAGGTGAATTCTGGGCTTTGAAGGATGAATAAGAGTTCCTCAGAGGGAGGAGGGGAAAGGAGGGCGGATCTAGCAGAAGCAAAGCCCTGGCAGGGTGGGAGTGGAGTTAGGGTGTTGGGCAAACAGTGAAGATCCACTTTGCCTGGAGTTTCCTGGGAGGAAGAGATGGGAAGGATGGCGGGTGGTGAGGCTGCCGAGTAGGGAGGCATAGTGGCCTGAGGCAGCCGACAGCGGGAGCCACAGCAGGTCCTAGAGCAGCCATGCAAGTGATGTGGAGGATGGCTGTTCTGCTCGGTGACCCCTGATGTCAGGCAGGGGGTGGGGTGGAGCGGGAACAGAGTTTGTGCTTCAGGGCTCAAGAGGGAACCCCTGAACCGTAGTCCTGGCACCCAGGGCTCTGGGGAGGGTGGGAGGCCAGGGCCCAGCACACACTAGGGCTCATCGAGGTGAACTCTCTTCCCTTGTCCAAGCCCCTCACTTCACTGATGAGGAAACTGAGACTCAGAGAGGTCAAGTGAACCGCCCCCCCGCCAACCCCTGACACACAGCAGGCCTTGCTCTGGGGCCCCAGGGGCTGCCTTTGCTTTGGGGAAGGGGGAAAGACGGAGGAGAAGGAGGGGCAGCTCAGGGAAGGGGGCACGGGTCTGGGGGGCGCCTTTGTCAACAGGACAGTGAATTTAAGGTGCTTCCTCCCCAGGGAGGGAATGAAAGCGGCTCAGCAAGGGAAGCCTGTGAACTAATTGTCCCCTCTTCCTCCTCCTGGCAGGATTAACCCCTGCTCACCCTCAGGCCCCAGAGCAGACAGCCCCTCCTCAGGGAGGCCCCTGACACCCCAGGCTGGTTAGGGTTTCCCTGTGCTTCCACACCACCTGTGCTTCCCCATCAGATCCCCCTGCATCCTCATCGTCTGTCTCCCACGGGACTGGGGGACCAGCGGGGAGTGATATATTTCTGTCTCCTTGGTTGGCACCAGGCCTGCCTCCATCAGCGCCTGGTTTTGCGCCTCACTAGTTGTGAGACCTTAGATGAGTCTCCTGACCACTCAAAACTTCAGTGTCCTCATCTGTAAAGGGAGTGAACTCACATCCCCCAGGATGGCTGTGGTATGAAACGAGCCGCGTGCGGAAAGCACGGTGCCGGGTGCACACAGCAGTGCGTGCTCCCCAGACACCAGCCCCCTCCCTCCCTCCCGCCTCACTTCTTTCCAGTCTCACCTCAGCCTCTGATGGGACCCAGGGCTCCTCTCCCCTGCACGGCTCCCCACCTCCCCACCGCCTAGCTTCTCCCTACCTTCAGGGCAAAGGTAATTAGAAACTTCCTCCAGGACTCACATTTCCTAAAATCCCATGCTTAATTAGCACATCCCACCAGCTGAAAAGTTATATAACAGAAACCCAGCCACTCTGCCCAGGCGAAGTGCATTGGTGCCTGGCTTTTCCCTGCAGGACGGGCTACATAATTTGTGGGCCCAGTGAAAAATGAATGTTTGGGGCCCTTGTTCAGAAAGCTGGAAAAAATGCCATTAAGCATTGGAAAATACAAAGCTTTTTCCTTTCTGCTGCAGTCTTTCTCTCTCTTGTCGTGGTGTTTTTTTATTTCCTAGTTGGTGTCGATCTAAGTAAGGAAAAATTAGAATTTATTAGTGTGAACTTTACCGTTCATCTTCATTTTGTGCAATGCCAGTTTTGAATGCAAATAGAAGAGCATTTCATTCGTATAGGGAATCACTGAAATCACACAATTTGTATTTCAAAGCTCATTCCTGAGTATTTCATTCTTCCCAGAAGAGTGGAAACTACATAAAACCAGCTCCACAGCTTTTATTTCACTTCTTGGTATGCGTCCATGCTACCATCAGCCTCTACCTTTGCCTCACTGGTGAGGAAGGAAAGGCTGAAAGGAAAGGAACCAGGAGTTGTTTTATCTTTTCCTCACCTCCCGTCATAATTTTCAGTGGTTGGTTAGTGCAGGGAAGTAACACAAGTAAGAAAGAAAGGTTCTCTGACCATTCTTAGAATACCACCGAGTTCTTTCTGTGCTTGTAGAACGTCCTGGTTCAAATGAGAAGCCTGGCCTTTTGGGGCTGTCAGGACCCCCGTACTCAGCCGTAGACGTAACACTCTTGCCTTGTACTCACAGCGCGTCTTGCTGAGCTGCCTCACACAGGCGTCCCTGGAATTCTGAACTCATGGGGGCATCGTGGACATTATATGTGAACGGGCGGCAAAAAACAGAGGACACATGCATTGCATGTACCCTCTGCTCACACGTATGTACTCCACCATCCTGTCAGACTGCACTTACAAAACACAAGTTAAAGTTATGACGAATTTCAAGATAGGGGCAGCAGAGAATTTAAGCAAACATGCTGGGTCCTGGGTATCTGTGTGCACCTGACGGTCTCCCCGACGGTGTTATTAAAAATATTTCTGTTCTTCAGTCCCCAGCCCCATCCCTGAATCTGAGTCTGTTTTACTGAGATTTTTTTGCTTGGAATCCAGGGAGTGAATGGCTCTATGTTCTAGCCGGTGGTTATGCAGCTATTAAATGTCAAAGCAAGAATTCGGACCCATCAACGGATGTGTTCATGTGACATTCTAATTGATTGAGGTCCTAGTTTGTGTTGGACCCTCTAATTCCCCCGATTTGGTAAAACCCAGTGTTACCTAAGGGCATGGAAGGGACCCGTCACACAGATGGGCACAGATGCCGATCCCCATCACCTCAGTGCTGGGCCACTCCTGGCTTCCTATACTGCCACGATTTCACTGCAGCCCCAACAGGGTGGGAGGAAGGGGGCATTAACCCACTTGACAGAGGAAGAAACTGAGGCTCAGAGATAAGGCCACCAGCTAGGGAGGGGCTGATGGGCTGGGCCCTGGACTGCAGGTCAGCCCTTAGGAGACAGGGTGAACCATGAGTGGGAGATGGGGAAGATGACCCGGCCTGGAACACGCAGGCGTCTCTGCCCTCAGCTCCCACCCCCTCCACCTCTGACCGTCATATCCCCTTCAGAAACATCATCTTTTGAGCACAGTCCAGGTTCTGATGTGGTCCTGCCACTTAGTAGGGGTGTCTTCATACCCATTTCTCAGAAGTGCTTTTCCACATGGCCACAGTCACCAAGTCTCAGTGACCCCATCTGCTGCCTCCTGGCGGGATCTATCTTCTCTCCACCCCCACC
>NW_020175402.1:6949787-6971462 GCF_003031525.2 Neophocaena asiaeorientalis asiaeorientalis
GCCCCTCCCCCCGCCCCACCCCACCCCATCCTTTCTCCCCAGGCCTGGCACAGCTTCTCCTGGGTCTGCCTGTTTTGGCCTCATTTACTGATTCTCCCCAATGTGCCCTCCAGTCTGGCCATGGGGATCTTCTCTCATCACCTTCTGGGATGGAGACCATTTTAACGACCACAGTGGGATGGGGGTGGTAGGGAAAGAAAATTAGGGAGGGGTTTACAACTGGAAACAGTCTTGCAAACTTGGCAGAAGTGATCTAGATGCCCTTGTTCCCTCCCTCCTCATGACTCCTGCACCCATAACACCCAGCTGCCCTGGTGTGCTGGAGGTGGGGCAGACTGGCTCCAGCCCCCACATCGTGGAGTTTCCCTAATTCTTCCTAAAGGCTCACCCTCTTGTGCCTCAGCTTGGCAACCCTCGCTTCCTTTGAATTCTTGCTTTGCTTGATGGGGTATCCACTAATCCATGGGCTGGCCTCCCAGTGTCTCCCATGCTAAAGCTCTTTAAAAAGAAACCTGCACCCTGGAATAATTCCTGTCTTCCAGAGAACAGGGAAATGTTAATCACCGCTAGTGCCTTATTTTTGTCTTCCTGGAAACCTTCATCTCTGAGCTCTGTGATAAGGAATTAGGTCCTGATTAAAGGAAGGCAACACTTCTGAGATGGCATTTCCCTGTGCTCAGAGAGGGCAAGCAGCAAGGGAGGAGGAGAGAGAGAAAAAAGGAGAGAAAAAGAGAAAAAAAGAAACAAAAAGGCATAAAGAGAAAACAGATGTTAACTGTTTGGGGGATTGGAGCACAGGGTTTTGAGAGCGCACAGCCAGTTCCTGGGTGACCCCTGAGTTGTGGGCCGTGGGCAACCATGGTGAGACCAGTAAAACCTGCAGAATCAGAGTTTAGTTTTTATGCCTCTTATGCCTGCACACATTGTACTTGCCACGCTGCTCGGCTGAGGCAAAAACATACTGATTTGTTAAAAGTGCTCTCAAGCTCTCCCTGTCCTGGGTACAAATCTGGGTAGGTGGAGTGCTTTGGGTTTCTGGGCAAATAGCCCCAGACCCTGTTCTCAGTGCTCCCTCTGCCCCCGTGCTGTTGCCAGGGCCTCTTTTTACCCCTGCCTGGACTCTTCAGATTGATTCCTGTGCAGGGTCTGGCTCAATGCAGCCCCATTTCCTGGACATTTTTTCCCCATGCTTCCTCTGGTCATGGGCTCCATTGCCTGAAGGTCAGTCCTGCCCTGTCCCTGCCAACTCCTGGCCCTGGAGGACAAAGCAGGTGGTATAGAGCCCAGGCTTTGGAGTCACACAGATTTGGGTTTGAATCCCAGTTCCCTCACTGGTTCAATTCTCTGAGCCTGGCTTTCTCATCTGTAACTCAGGGATCAAAATGGCTGTCCCATTACGTTGTTAAAATTATTGAGGAAGGTCATCCTAACAGCTACCTTTTGCTGAGGGGTGATATGTACCAGGTGCTGGGCTCATCTCATCCTCTTCACAAGCCGACAAGGTATGTGTCATGCTTAGCACAGTGCCTGGCACATAGTAGATTCTCAACATGCAACGTTCCCACTCCCTAAGCATCAGCTCGAAGGGTCCCCTACTGAATTAATTGTAAAGAGGAACTTGTATGACTGAAATTTAGTGGTCCTGTAGTGTTTATATGCAGCTCTCCATGCCCCCACTTCAGATCAACAGCAAATGTTGGTTCACTTTAAATTTTTGGAGAGTGTTAACCTTAGGAAATTGTGGTGTTGGGCTTTTGAGTGCAAAAGACCTGAGGACCAGGTTCTGGAAACACTTGTCGCCGGCAGACCTACACTATGAGAAATGTTAAAGGGAGTCCTTTAGGCAGAAGGAAAATCATACCAGATGGAAATTGGGATCCACACAAAGAATGATGATCTTTGGAAATGGTAAATACGTGGGTAAATAATAAAAGACATTTTTTCTTATTATTTAAATCTCTTTAAAAGATAATTGACTGGTTCTAAAGCAAAAGTAATGGCAATGTTTTGTAGCTGCATAACACCCATAAGGTAAAATATATGAGAACAAATAGCACAGAGGCCAGAAAGGGAAAAAAGAAAGTACATTGTTGTAAGTTTCTCATACTATACATGATGTAGTGTGACATCGCTTGAAGACAGACTGATAAGTTGAATATGTATACTATAAACCCTAAAGCAAACCACTAGCGTGATGAGGATGGATCTAATACATCAAGAAATAAGATAAAATGGAATCACAAAAATACTCAGTCCAAAAGAAGGCAGAAAAAGAGACAAGAGGGAACAAAGAACAGCTGGAAAAAATAGAAAACAAACAGCATAATAAGAGACTTAAACCTAACTATATCAATAATCACATTAAATGTAAATGGTCTAATCACCTTGATCAAAAGGTAGAGATTGTCATACTGGATAAACAAGCATGATTCAACTGTATGCTACCTAGAAGAAGTACACCTATTTATTTAAGTTATTTATTTACTTTATTTTTTTGGCTATGTTGGGTCTTCATTGCGGCCCTCGGACTTCTCTCTAGTTGTGGCATGTGGGTTTTCTCTCTCTAATTGTGGCATGTGAGCTCTAGGGCACATGGGCTCTGTAATTGTGGCGCATGGGCTCCAGAGCATGTAGGCTCTGTAGTTTGTGGGCACATGGGCTCTCTCGTTGAGGCGCACGAGCTCAGTAGTTGTGGTGTGTGGGCTTAGTTGCCCCGTGGCAAGTGGGATCTTAGTTCCCTGCCAGGTATTGAACCCGTGTTCCCTGCATTGGAAGGTGGATTCTTTATCACTGGACCACCAGGGACGTCCCAAGAAGTACACTTTATTTATTTATTTATGTTTACCCCCAAGTTAGCATTCCTGAAAAACGACAGGAAACCTCTGACATGTTCTGATACTTATCAGTTAGAAATTATTCCATAACAAAACTGTTCGGTTTGTGTTTCCTTTGACATGTGGCCTGTCTTCCAATTACGCTGGAGTTTAGCATTTTATTCTGGCTCTTTCGGGCATGTGCGGCATCTCTCGCTTACCGATCGCTAATGTCTCTACCCTGTTTGAGTATTGCCAGTCAGCACGTACAAAAAGGAAACTGTCAGACCCCACCCGACCTGTGCTGTCAGCTCCACGTGTAGGTCCCACAGGACAGCAGTCTCCCTGGGGAAGGATGCGTACTCGTTCATGTACTCTCCAGCAATGCCAGGCACTTTACAGCGAAAGTCCCTGGAGTAAGGCTGAGGGAGTCAAGAAGTACACTTTAAATATAAAGAAACTGATAGCTTAAAAGTAAAAGGGATTGGAAAATACATGCCATGCTAACACTAATCAAAATAAATCTGCAGTGGCCACAGTAACATTAAAAAAAGGAGATATCAGAGCATAGACTCTACCAGGCATGAAGAAGGACATTTCATGATGATAAAGCGGTCAATTCACCAAGAAAACTTAAGAATCCTAAGCTTTTATGTCCCTAATAACAGAGTGTCAAAATACATGAAGCAAAAACTAAAACAACTGCAAGAAGGAATAGGCAAATCCACAATTATAGTCAGAGATTTTGATATCACTCTCTTAATAATTGATGAAACAAGTAGAAATTTTGTAAAGCTATAAAAGACTTGAATGATGCTATTAACTAGCTTTACCTAATTGATATTTGTAAAACACTCGATCCAACAACAGCAGAATATACATTATTTTCAAGTGCACATTGAATATTTACCAAAACATATCTTATTCTGGGCCATTAAATAGTCTCAATGAATTTAAAAAGATTTAAGTTATGCAAAGTATGTTCTGACCACAATGGAACTAAATTAGAAACTAAGATCAGAAAGTTCCCTGAAAAACCCACCAAATATTTGGAAACTAAAAACATATTTCTTTTTAAAAAGTTGATGTGTGATTGACATACAACATTGTATTAGTTTTAGGTGTACAGCATAATGATTTGATAGTTGTATATATTACAAAATGATCACCACAGTAAGTCTAGTTAACTTCTGTCATCATCATAGTTACAGAAATTTTCTCCTGTGATGAGAACTCTTAAGATCTACTTTCTTAGCAACTTTCAATATGCAACACAGTATTTAAGATTTTTTTTGATATGGACCATTTTTAAAGTCTTTATTGAATGTGTTATAATATTGCTTCTGCTTTGTGTTTGGTTTTTTGGCCGTGAGGCATGTGGGTGGGATCTTAGCTCCCCGACCAGGGATTGAACTTGCACCCCCTGCGCTGGAAGACAAAGTCCTAACCACTGGACTGCCGGGGAAGTCCCACAATACAATATTATTAACTGTATTCACCATGCTGTACATTACATCCCCATGAATTATTTATCTTATAACTGGAAGTTTGTACCTTTTGACCCCCTTCATTTGTTTCACTCCCCCACCCCCATCCCCAGGCTCTGGTAACCACCAATCTGTCCTCTGTGTCTATGAGTTTGCACATTTCTAAATAACCCATGGGTCAATGAAAAAAATCAAAGTGAAATTAGAAAGTATTTTGCACTGAATGTAGATGTAAGCACATCATATTAAAATTTGTGGGAGGCCCCTAAAGCAGTACATAGAGGAAAATGAATAGCAATAAAAACCTATGCAAAAGCAGAAAGATCTAAAATCAATGACTGAAGCTCGTACCTTAAGAAACTAGAAAAAGACTGACAAAGTAAACTCAAAGGAGGCTGAAGAAAGGAAATTGTAAAGATGCGGGAGGAAATCAATGCGACCCCTAGGACTTGAGCTGAGTCTACCAGGGAGAAACTCTTTTGACTCCCAGGACAGATGTGTTGTTGCTGCAGCCACCTTGTCTCCATCAGCAGAGGGTGTGTCCTAGGATGCAGCCAGACCAGAGGAACTGGAAGTGCGGGATGGAAGAGAGAGAAACCGGGTCCTGGGGAGATAATGTGGACCCCCTGGATGAAGCCAAGTTTGAAACTAGAACTCCCTGTGCATTTTTCAGTTACTACGTCCAATAAATTCCTTTTTTTCTTAAGTAAGTTCAGATCAGGTTTTCTATCCCTTGCATGAAAAAATTCCAAATGGTTCTCCAAATGGCTTTATCTTTGCAGGGAGGAGCTGTGAGCATAGCAAAGAGAGCCTAACATTTTCCAAGCATCTGCTTCATGCAGAGGATGGGGCTTTGTGTATCTTTTATATATTTTCTTGCTTCTAGCTGTGGTCTTTTCTTTTCCACTTAAAGAAGACCCTTTAACATTTCTTGCATAGGTTTATTAATGATGAATTCCTTTACCTTTTGCTTGTCTGGGAAACTTTCTCCTTCAATTCTGAATAATAACCTCACCAGGTAGACTATTCCAGGTTGTAAGTTTTTTCCTTTCAGCACTTCATCCCGTCACTCCCTTCTGGCCTGTAAAATTTCTGCTGAAAAATCAGCTGATAATACAGAGGAAATGGGGGTTGCTTTGTACGTGATTAGTTGTTATTCTCTTGTTGCCTGGTGCTCCGTGTTTCTTCCCACATTATCATACCCCTCCCCAGTTTGAATTTATTATCCCCATTTTACAGATGAGGACACTGAGGCCTGAAGTCCCAACCTGGGAGCTGGTTCCCTCAGTTCCCTCCCTCACCCCTACCTCACCGGCTCAGAGTTTAGCCTCTCAGGTCAGAGGTCAGTGCCTGTCAGTGTCAGCCTAGGGGAACCCCTCTAGCATCACTGCTGCACCCTGTCAGGCCCTCCCTCACCTATGGCCCTCCTTGGACCTGCCCAAGAGACCCCAGGCCTCCGTGCCAGACCTATTAGCTCAGGAGTCAGAGGAAAGGTGCATGATGTGGGGGCTGAAATCTCAGCCATGGAAAAGGCCAGGTTTAGAGAAACGTAAGCTTGTCAAAAACAGTAACTAGAAAACCTCCTCTTGAGTTGATGAGCTGTTAGAAATCACCCGGTGTGTTCCCAGGGCAGGGGTGACTTAGCCAATCATACAAGGTTTCAAGGCTCACCCAGTGCCACACAGCACCTAACCGGGACTGGCACTCAGGACTCCAGGCCCCCAGAGGAGTTCCACAGAATGAGAGATGCCACCCCTGGCGTGGTCGGGCACGGGCACTGGGGCCAGAGGAGATCTGGGTTCAAATCTGGAAGTTCCTTTTACAAAGTGTGTCATAGTGGGTATGTCTCAACTGCTCTGAACTTCAGCTTTCTTTTCTGTAAAATTCTACTTCAGAGGGTGTTTTGAGGTTTAAATGAAAAAAAAAATGCACGTGGAGCTGGGAACGTAGTAGGCAACCAAGGAACGATGATGTTGTTTATCCTGATGGTGTTCATGGGCAGAGGACTTGCCTGTCCTGTCACTGCTGCACCCCGGGGGGCTGCACTGGCCGGGCACACAGTAGGTGCTCAATGCGTGGGCCTGGAGCTCCTTAGCTTTCACCACACAGCTGAGCTAACGGATGTTTCCTCCTTTACAGAAGTGACCTGTGCCCTGCAGGTCAAAGACCCACAGAGCAGCTGTCTGCGTTTCTGTGGAACCAATGCCCTGTCCATGCTGCCAGTTGCCTGGAGTCACCTCTCCACAGTTGGATGGAGCCTCGCAGGACTTACCTGATGGCCCTTCATGCCGAAAGCAACAGCAACAGAACCACGTGACTCTCAAAGAAGAATCCATTGTGCACTGGTCCCAATCTTTCTCCCTCTTCTCCCCTTTTTTTCAGTGCCAGCAGCACCTTATTATTGACTCCAGCAGTTTAATGTGTTAGCTGGGCTCTGGCAGAGCCAGCGGCAAAATGTCAGGGAGCCAAGGTCTCAGTGCCCTTTGCTTAAGTTTTTATCTGTACAATTTCATGTGGTTGGAGCCCCGGCCACAGGGAGCTGGAGAAATTTCATACCTATGTTAAATCACAGAGCATGTGTGAGCCGTATAAGAACACTTGTCACCCACATCCCAGCTCTTTCAGGGAGGGAAGATCTTAGCCTGTCTCACCGTGCTTTAAGGACCTGGCTCATTTCATGTGTACTTTCCCACAATCACTTTTGTAGAATTGAAAGCAATTTTCTTGAGATGAGAGTGGAGAGGGGCAGGCACATTTGCTAGAAGCTGGAGCCAGCAATGGCGGGCACACTGGCCCCAGGATCCCCACTTCAGGGTGATGCAAGGATACAGAGCCAGGCAGAAGGGACACATCACAGGCAGCTGCCGGGTTGGGGTTAATCCCTCGCCTCATCTTAATATTAATTAGTATGTCTTTCTTTTTTAATTTAGAGGATAATACACGCATACTGTAAACATTCACACAGTGTGAAAGTAAAAGAGAGGGACTTGGCTTCTGGTCGAGATGGAATAACAGGGATTGGATTTTTTTCCTGCCTCCTAGAAGAACCAAAGAATGGGCAAAATATATAAAACAGCCGTTTGCAAGATGCTAGATGTCAGGAAAGGAAGAATAGTAATCGCTGAGAGGCAGGAAACAACCAAGGTGAGCCCTACGATAGCACTAGCTTACTCCCTTGAGAGAGTTTTCAGCTGGATGTAGTGCAGGGCAGGGGAACCCAGACAGAGCACAGTGGACTCCCTGATGTGAGGAGATGGAACTGAGGATTTGGGGAGACTAATGTGACGAGGGTTCACAAGACAGAGTACTGGAAAGGAAAGAGATATTGATACACAGAGATCTTTAGAGATCTGCAAAGGGGTCTCTTGAGTTTTCAACTAAGTTCTAATCAGGACAAAAATGTGAGGAATCTGCCTGTGGCTTGGGGGAAAAGATCACCCAGATAACAGTGCCACATACTTACACGGGGCTAGGAGTAGCATCTGCTCCCACCAGCCAAACTGGGAAACCTTATGACTGACATGACACTAAGTAGAATGGGGAATAGCTATCCCTGGATTGAACACTCCTCTGGGACTGTCTAACAAAGGTTAAGCAACGCCTGAAAGGATCAAACTGTTTCAAAGTAACTTTGCATCCCAGGACAAAGCACAAAATTATGTATAAGAATACAAAAATGTCCAACACCCAAGAAGACACAACTCACAATGTCTGGCACCCAATCAAAAATTACATGGCTTGTAAGCAAGCAGGAAAATAGGTCTCATAAGGAGGAGAAAAAGTCCAGTGAAACTGATCCGCAATTGACACAGACCAGTAAACATATAGAAGATTTGAACAATGCTATTGACTAACTTAAGGAATTGACATTTATAGACTATTCTACCCAACAAGAGCAGGAAACACATTCTTCTCAAGTATGGTGCAACGTTCACCGAGATAGACTGTGTCTAGGGCCAAAAAACAAACCTTAACTAATTCAAAAGAATATAAATTATACAAAGTATGTTCTCTGGTTAAAATGGAATTAAAGTAGAAATCAATAACAGAAAGATTTTTAGAAAATCTCCAAATATTTGGAAATTAAGCAATATACTTCTGAATAACCCATGGATCAAAGGAGCAGAAGTCTTATGGAAAATTAAAATTTATTTTGAGCTAAATGAGAATGAAAATACATCATATCAAAATTGGTGGGATGCAGCTAAAGCAATGCTTAGGAGGGAAATTTATAGCACTGAATACATATATTAGAAAAGAAGAATGTTTTAAAAATAACCTTAAGAAATTAGAGAAAGAAGAATAAATTAACTCTAAAGCAAGCAGAAGGAAGAAGATAATAAAAATTGAAGGATAAATCAATGAAATAGAAAACAGGTAATTGAGAGGATTAATGAAACCAAAAGCTAGTTCTTGGAAAAGATAAATAAAATTGGTAAATTTCTAGTTAGGCCAGAGAGGGAGAGAGAGAATGCAAATCATCGATATCAGCAGTATTGAGTCTATAGACATTATTATTATATATATTATTATGTTATAGACATTATAAGTATAATAAGGAAATACCGTGAACAACGATGCACATAAATTTGTTAGATGGAATGAGCCAATTCCTTTAAAGACACAGACTACCAAAACTCTGTCAAGAAGAAAGAGATAACTTGAACAACCCTGTGTCTACTATAATATATATAGTAATAATAATCATATATGTAGTAGACATAGGGTTGTATGTATATAAATGTAATTCACGACATTAACAAATTAAAAAAAAATCATTTCGATAGCAATGAACAATCCGAAACTTAAATTCCTATCTCCTATTTACAATGGCATGAAAATATGAAGTACTTAGTGATGAATCTAACAAAAGGTTTATAGAAATCTGACAATGTAATATTACTCGGCAGTAAAAAGCAATGAACTCTTGATACATTTGTCAACATGGCTAAATCACCACATGATTATGCTGAGTGGGAGGACGAGATAAAAAAGCACATATATTGTGTGAATTCATTTACATTAAATTCTAGGAAACGAAAACTAATCTATAGGGTCAGAAAGCAAACCAGCGCTTGCTTGGGGCTGGGGACCACGAAGGGTGGACTACAAAGGGGCGTGAAGAAACTATTGGAGGTGATGGTTATGTTCATTATCTTGATTACGGTGATGGTTTCATGCCAGTTTTACACCTTAAATACGTTCGGTTTATTGCATTTCAATTATACCTCAATAAAATTCTTTTTAAAGGAATAAAAGCACCATATTCCCTCCGCCCCAAATCCACTTTCTAGATGAAACACTACAAATGACAAAAACAACAAAAAAAATCATAAATTTGCTGTCTTGTCTTTGCTGTGACAAACGTTTTGGATACATTATCTCAATCAATCCTCCATGAACAAGCTGGGTAAGCTGAGGTTCAGAGATGTGGAGTGACCCACCCAAGCCACTCTGTTAGTAACTCTGCAGAGATTTCAACCCAGGTCTGTACAATTCCAAAGCTCCACTCTTTATAATATGGCATACATTTTTATGTATATTCTAAGTCTTCTTTCTTTAACAAAGATGGGATCATCACAATACACACTGTTTTCAAGTTGCTTTTCCATTTGCGAACATCTCCCCACGTGGACCTGCTCCATTCTTTCCCAGCTGCCTGGTGTTCTGTTGCCATAGGCACCAGCATTTATTCAGTTAGTTCCCTATAAATGAGTATTTAGGTTGTTTTATATCTGCTATTATAACAATGTTGCAATAAGCTTATCCTGCCATTTACCCCATTCACTTAAAATTATTTTTAATTACACAAGTGCTGTGCACAGACAGTCTCATTGTTTCGTATTCAAGCCCTCAGATAAAGGAAAAGTGCCGCTGTCCTATCCTCCTCCATAATCACCTCCAGTTTTTTCAGTCTCTTCCCCATAGATACTGTTACCAGCGTGGTATGTAATTCTTACAGACCCTTTGAATATGCATCTCTGTACATAGAAATGTACGCTGAGCTATGCATGTTTGCTCTGCGTGTTTTTAAAAGCATTAAAGGTACCATACTATATGTATAGCTTTGTTATCTGGCTTTTCGGCATTTACAATAAATGACCTTTTTCCATGTCGGTACATACTGAGCTGCCTCCTTTTGCACAAGGCGTGGGTCATGTTCAATTGCTTGGATGTCCTCCCTCCCTCTCTTCCTTCCCAAATCATTCCCCTATGGAGATTTAAGTTGTGTCTATTTTTCTTTCTATAAAAATGACTGCAACGAACCTCCTTGTTCATGCCTTACTGTGTGCATGTGGAAGTTTGTCTCTGGTATTGATACCTAGATGTAGAATTGCTGGGTTGAAGGGTTTGCCTGGCTAGCTCTTGTCTGAGTTCCCAGGAGGCTGAGGAAGATGTGCGTTGCAGGTCCTGGGTGGGGCTGTTTGTGAAAAAGCAGCCAGCACTAGGCAAGAGAGGAGGGATCTTTTCTTTGCCCACTGGTTTGCTGTATGCAGCCAAGTTCTTGGCCAGCTCCTGATGACACAGAACTCTTGGCCATGTAGCCATTTGGGCAGAGTGATCAGAACAGCCCTGTGGGGCACCTGCAGGGCCAGCCCTATGCACTCTGCCTCCCTCTCCTTCCTGGTACTGACTGGGCTTTGGATTGACTGACCCAGCCTGAGCAGTTATTTGAAGGATTTCAGTCTACTCTACTAGTGAGTCCTAGGGAAGGTCAGGAGGAGTTCAACAAATTGTTCCACCCACAGCTGCCTCTGAAACCTCTGCCACGCCAGGGTGGCTATGCGGGGCCCTGCCCTCCAGGAGTCTTGGCCAGTGGGGGAGATGCATTTGTACCAGCTGGCGGGGCTGTGATAGCTGCAGGGACACAGAAGAGGGGCTTCTGAGAGAGTCTGAAGTTAGTCAGGGAGGTTCCTGGCAGAGGGGAAGGCAGGGCTGAGTCTTAAAGGCTGAGGAGGGATTAACCAGATGGAACAGACTCAGAGTGCAAGTGTGTGAGGGGTGAGCAGAATGTTTAACTTTTTACAGCCCCCCCCCCACCCCTTTCTAGCAATAGCACCTCTTTCACTCTGTGAGAACTTCCATCAACCCGTGTGATTCTGAGAATCCTTAATTCCTTAATTGTACTTTATCTGGCCCAGGGTTGGACGTGTGACCCAGGCTTGGCCAATCAGAGTATTGTGCTCTGGACCCCATCGATGGCTCAGAGATGGGCCAATCAGAGCCTTCCCTGAGACTTTCTGCTGGAGCTAGTGGGAGAAACTCTTGTTTTGGGGATCCTGGAACTGAAAACAGCTTCTTGGGGCCACATTTCTTGTCCTCATGGGTCTGATGAGAGCAGGTGAGACCACTTTGCTGAATGAAGCAGAGACAAGAGAGATGAAAGATGGTGGAGAAAGAATCCTTGGAGGTACCAAGACTGCAATTCCTGCAGCTCTTCTTCTGTTTTGAGAGCTCCCCCTGTCTGTTCCCCAGCCCTGGGGGCCTGTCAGGGAAGATTCCCAACCCCACAGAGGATGGGAAGGAGTAACCCTGCCACCACTCCACAGGTGCCAGAAGTAGACTTGAGACCAGAACAAGACCGTCTTTTACTCCACAGAGCAAACAGTAGGACCGTTAGTAAAGTTGCACTCATTCCCCTGCCCCAAGTCCCACAGGGCAGAGTGGTGGACCCACGTGGATGTTACAATGTAGTGGGTTGTGGTGAAGCGGAGAAACCCAGGGCTAAGGCTCCAGCACTTTTCGAGCATGAAGCAAACACTGTAATAGGCGCTAAACAAGCCAGTCCCCTTCCTGCAAAGAGTGAGCAGCTAGAGTGGTGACTGCTGACAGGTACCACGGTCCCTCCTTGTCATGCAGATGGAGACCCATGTTTGGAGCCATTAGGTTATGGTGGCAGGGCTGCTGTGCCTAGTCCAGTGAAGGATCCCAGCAGTGATGCTGGCTGCCTGGGCTGTCAGGTCTGATGGGCCTCATTGTTCCATCCACTGTCATGTGAGTATGGCATCCACACGGGTTTATAAATGTCTCATTGGGCTGTGGCAATGACTTTGCAGAGTTCACGGCTCCACAGAAGGGTGTCTTTAATATATCAGCCAAGCATCACCTGTGTGCTTGACCAGATACCTAGGCCATTAGCCACAGCCCAAGAGTTGGTGAAAATATAATGTATATATAAGATATAATGTCTGTATAAAATACAATGTCTTGTCCTTAAGAGTGTTGCCTGAGAAAAGGGCTTCCAGGGTTGCTAGGGCTGGACAGCTGCTCAGTGGACACCAGCATCAGCAGCTGGCTGAGCTGTCAGTAAACCAAGCCCAAACACACCAGGGGACTTCCTGGAACCAAAATCGGTAGCTTCAAGTAGCCAAAAGCTGCTCGTGTGGGCGACTGAGAAGTACAATGGCCCCTAAAGGTGTGGTTATACCCTATTCAGCTTAGGGGACACACCTGTGGGGCCAGACTGGCTCCCTCTTGAATATTCCATTTCCATTTAATTAGCCAGTCTCGCTGTGTCTTTTCGACGCTGGGGTCAGCCCCTGAGTGGACCGAACCCACGATGGGAATATCACGGCAGTCTTCCCTGGAGGTCCTGCAACGGGAGTTTAGTCTCCACAGCGCCCCCTAGCGGGCCAGAAGCTGTTTCTCAGATGGAGGGCAGCCAGGTAGCTGGCCAGGGAGGCAGGGCATGTGCATCCCCAAGGAGCACCTGTAGGGGGGGACTACCTCCCCGTCGCCAGGGGCTCCAATCAGCAGCCAGACCTGAGTTAACAAGCGTCCTTGGGTTGGCAAGTCCCCAGGGTAGGGCTGCTGAGACACCCTGTCATGCTGCCTCTAGTACCACCTGCTCTCTTTGGGTCCCCAGATACTTCTGACAGGTTTTCTGGTCAATTTACACATAAGGCTTAACAAGAGACCTAACGAGGCCCATGATGTCTCCAGCACCTCAACAGTCCAATTAGGTGCTGCGCTTCCTCTCTGGTAGATCAGGGGGTGGTGGGGTGGTGGCCTTGGTGGCCTACTGAGAGGAACTTCTCCTTTCCTGACTCAGGGATTGATCTTCAAGCTACAGCCTGTGTTGCTTCCAGAGTCTGACTTGGGCAGCTGGTCCCTCTAATCAAGTCTAAGCCATCTTTGTACAGATAAGAAACCCAAGACCCAGAGAGATCAGTAACTTGACTAACGTTACACAGCAAATGAGGGGCAGGGCCAAGGCCCGTGAGATTCCGGAGTCCAGGCCTTTCCCCTGTCCTGTGTGGCTGTCAGTCTTTCCCCACTAGAGGATCCTACCCTGTCTGAGGCCCATCTGGTGCTTAGTTTTGCTCCCTCTGTGGCCTGGTCCCCATGACTTGCAGGTGTGGGTGGCTGCTGGGCCCTGGCTCTGTGTTCATACTTCCTACAGCGGCTGTTTGTCCATCAACACGGTCTGGGAAGGCCTGGGAGGCAGGTCCTGAGCCACATGGGCCAGATGCCTCCTCTGGAACTCAGTTCTGCACCTGGGCCCTTGAGATGCAGGAATGGATGTCTACACATCTCTCCCTGAGCCCTTTTGCTTTTCGCTGCTGCCAGCCCTGTGGCAGGCCAGACCCTATCAGCGCTCACCTAGACCACTGCCTCCTCACTGCCTTTCTCCCACCCCAGTATCTCCAGGCTCTCCTGGATCCCCCTCTATGGATCTGACACCTTATCTATCCTCGATCATGTGGTTTAGGTGGGATTGGCCTGCTCAGCTTCAGGGTGGGCCCTGATTGGCTTGAGGCAGTTAGCCATTGGCTACAGTTACTGGCTCGCCTGGGAACCTAATCAAATCAGAACCAATGAGATGTAGAGAAGTTTGTTCCAGTTTCAAGGAAACAAACAGGTTTTTCCGTTCAGCTACCCAAAGGGACTCTCTCTTCCCCCTGAATGGTGTGATGTGGGAAGGTAAGACTTGGAGAATGTCAGTCACTGGAGATGAGAGTGTGAAGGGCAGGGATGGGGTAGGAAGGTAAGGGGGAAGGGGACTACCATGGGTAGCCTGAGGATGAAATTGGTATCACAAAAGGCAGAGCAGGGAGATGGATGGAGCCTGGGTCTCTGTTGACATCATTTGAGCTGCTGGGTCAAGCCATACGTGAAGTCAATGTTGTAAGTCTGGGCCTCAGTAGGAAACAAAATTGAGCAATTTGAGGGAAGTTTAATAAGTGGACAATTTACAAGAGTGAAGGCAGTGTGGAGGGACACCACAAGAGATAGTTCGGCATGCCAGGGTGAGTAAGAGGGGCCCATTATTACCCTTGGGCCTGAAAAGGGTGAGGGGGGAGTGAGCAGTTATCAGAACCTGGAGGCAGAGGGCTGTTTGGGGAGGGCTGCCCATAGACGCTGTGTGTGTTCACTGCCCCTGGTGGCCCTATGTGGGGAGAGAAGCAATGAATATCTTGGTCTCCCTGCCTCCAGCCTTCCTTTGGTGCTCCCCACTGGTTGACAAGTCAGAGGAACAGCAGTCCACACAGGTCATCCTTCTGGGGTACGGAGCAGGGTGGGGTGGATCTGGTTGGACAAATGGGAGATATTCAGTCTTACCTCTGACCGTCTTGGGCCTTCTCAGTTATGTGCGCTTGTAGAGTCCCTTAACTGTTCAAGACAGGGTGAGTGGGACTTTTACTTGCCACCCAGAGGACTGACTGGTACGTACACCAAACAGGGTCTCACATCCGTGCCTTTGCTTGTGCTTTTCCCTCAGCTTGGAATGCCATCCGTCGCCTCTGGAAGTCTCTTCCTGGCCTCTCCCAACCCCTCCCCTTTGAGTCCTTTGCTTGTGCTTTTCCCTCAGCTTGGAGTGCCATCCGTCGCCTCTGGAAGTCTCTTCCTGGCCTCTCCCAACCCCTCCCCTTTGAGTCCTTTGCTTGTGCTTTTCCCTCAGCTTGGAGTGCCATCCGTCGCCTCTGGACGTCTCTTCCTGACCCCTCCCAACCCCTCCCCTTTGAGTCCTTTGCTTGTGCTTTTCCCTCAGCTTGGAGTGCCATCCGTCGCCTCTGGACATCTCTTCCTGACCCCTCCCAACCCCTCCCCTTTGAGTCCTGATCCAGAGGCTGAAGAGATACAGGCAGCAGAGCACAATTAAAAGATGCCGAACAGACTGGAGTCCAACTCCTAGTTCCACCACTAACTGTGAGTCCTGGGGCAAGTACCTACGCTCTCTGAGCCTCAGTTTCCTTATTCATCATCTGTCAGATTCCATCCTATCCCCATGACCTTGACCCTGCACTTAGCCAAGTGTGCTGGGAACGTTCCTGACCTACCTCGGCCTTCCAGTCTGCTGTCCTTGGGCAGGTCTCTCCTCCTCTCTAGGCCTCAGTTTCCCTATCTGTAAACCAAGGGTTTTATATTCAGTGGTTCTCAAGGCATCCGATCCCTACCCTATCCCTTCTGGATTTTCTTTGATTCCCTGACCCTCAGTCGCTCAGCTCAACAAACAACCTGGTGGCTTCGTCTCAGCCGGCGGCGGGCAGGCAGCTGTGGAGCAGCCTGGCGGTGTTGAGAAGCCAGGCGTGTTCACCGTTTGTGTTTACTTTGGCAACTGTGTACTGCCTTCTCGATTTCCTGAGCAAACAGCCCCATTATTTGGAGTAATTTACTGGCATCGGCTTTGGTTGTGAGAACTGGAAGCTTTGAGATGCGCCCCCATTTCAGCCACCACACCCTGGATGCGCTTACACAGCCGAGCCCTCCGAGAGGGGCTGAGGGCGCCAAGGGCAGAGCACCTGCCTTCCCTGGTGTCCCGGGACTCGGGACCTTTTCGTCTTGTCCCTGGGGCTCCGCAGTCCCTCCAGCCTTTGTGGGGTCTCCTAAGTCTGCAGCCTGAGGCTCTGCTGCCCAGTGGTTAGAGCAGAGGCTCTGGAGTCAGGTCCCAGCTCGGCTGCTTTATCACTGGGTGACCTTGGGAAGTTCCTCTGCTCTGAGCCACAGTTTCCTCATCTGTTTCCTCCTGAGGATTGAGAGAGTTCTCCTCCCTCCTCAAGCCATCTGCCCCCCATCCCTTTCCAAATGGTGATAGTAGGGGTGCCCTTGGTCTTACTTGGCCTGTCCCCTCCCCTGGCCACTATGATTTAGTCTGCATTTGGTATCTGATCCAAGCGAGGCCGGTCCTGGTCCCCAGGCTCACAGATCTTCAAGGTTTAGGCAAGACTGATTTGGATCCCTATTCCACCTGCTGTTGGTGGGAGACGCCTGGGGTGGGGGCTGGGAGGAAGGATCTCTCCCCTCACCACAGGCAGCTTCCAGTGGGGCATAGGCATCTCCTTTCTCAACCTGCCCTAACCTCCCGCCATCTCCCAGCTTTTCTTTTTGCTTTTATCTCACCCCCTTCCTTCCTCCTGGGATGCCTCTGGGAATGGATCTCCACTCATCTCTATTATGGAGACCCATTCAGCACCCTCAGCCTGGCAGCCAAGGCCCCTCCAGACCCCACTGCCACCCACACCTCCCCAGGTGCTCAGCAGGGCTATCTCTGTGTGTGTTCAAAAACCCACCCATGGCAGGAGACCGTGGGGCCGGGAATAGAAAGCAAATGTAGACATAACACCAGGGAGGGGAGCGTCCGGCTCCCTGACACTGGGGGCAGGACTGGCCAGACGACACGTGGGCCATGTAGAAAGAACACGTACCTCTTTCCTCTTGGGGATGCAGCGGTGAGCTGGACTTGCCTTGTGGGACTGAGTAAGCCCCTTGGGAGCCTTAGGTTTACCCTTGAGCCTCTCTCTTCACACAGAACACACAGTCTTCTCCCACTGACTCACCTAGAGCTTCCCCAGTGGGGTAGGTCGTAAAATAGGGCCACAGTTCCTCCATCTCCCTGTGCGTGCACTTTTTTTTTTTTCTGTTTTCAATAGCTTTTTCTTTCTTTTTTTTTTGAATTTTATTTTTTAATACAGCAGGTTCTTATGAGTCATCCATTTTATACACATCAGTGTATACATGTCAATCCCGATCTCCCAATTCATCACACCACCCCCCCTCCCCACCACTTTCCCCCCTTGGTGTCCATATGTTTGTTCTCTACGTCTGTGCCTCTATTTCTGCGCTGCAAAACGGTTCATCTGTACCATTTTTCTAGGTTCCACAGATACTGTGCGCGCACTTTTGCAGCATGACTTTGCCATTTGTTCTATCAAGAGATGGAGTCTCCTTTCCCACCCCTTGAATCTACACAGGCCTGTGGCTGGCTTTTACCCTAGAACTCAGCAGAAGAGATATTATATTCTTTCTGAGAGTAGGCCTCAGGGCGTAGCTGCCTCTGTTTTTACCTTCTTGGAACGTTGCTCTGAGACCGCCAGGTAAGGAAGCCGGCCTGGTCTGCTGGAGGATGAGTGGGCCTGTGGAGAGCTGAGGCCCTCTGGCCAACATCCAACTACTAGGGGAGTGAAGGAGGCCAGATTGGACTTTCCAGGCCAGATGGAATGCAGCACAGGGGTAAGTCCAGGTGAAACTAGCAGAGATATCACCTAGCCAGCCACTGGTTTATAAGAAACAATATCTTGCTGCTGTTTCGTTTCTGAGGTTTGGGGTGCTTTGTTACACAGCAAAGGCTACCCAAAACACTCAGCATTGGTGGTCTTTCTCAGGATAAAAACACTAACTTCCTGAGAACTTTAAGGTAGAGCCTCAGAGTCAAACCACTTTGAATATCGTTTTGTCCCTAGGTTGGTAGTCTGGTTATCCATTGTTATATAATAATTTCCACCCCGCTCCCACCCGAATTTAGTCATGTGAAATAACAACCAGAGTCTGTGAGTCAAGAATTCGGACAAGGTGCAGTGGGGGCGGTCTGATCCCCAGAGAATCGTTCACTCACGTGTCTGATGGTTGAGTCCGGAGGGCTTTGAAGGCTGGGCTCAGCTGAGAATGTTGACCAAAGCCTTCCGCTGTGGCTTGGGCTTCCTCACATCATGGCAGCCACGTGGGTGGTTGGGCTTCTCACATGGGAGCTTTTGGGAACTAGCCCTGGACGTCATATGGCTTCCACCATTCATTGTTGATCTAAGGGTTGTGAGAGGAGACATCAAAGGATTTGCAGTCTTGCTTTAAAATTGTCCCCATGGGTGGTGGAGAGTATTGCTGTTGCGGAAATCTGGTCAAAGGTTATCCCCAAATTCCATCTATCTGGATCTGACCCACCCAAATCAATCAGTCAACTCACTCAGCAAACACGCGTGGCCTGTTCCCTTCTGTTCTAGAACCCAAGAGGAGACTTGAACCCTAGCAGTACTCACAGGAATAGTGCCCCCGTTTCTGTGAAGAGAGGACGGTCAGTTCTCTGCCTGCATGTGAAAGTTTTCTCTTCTCTGAAAACAGCCAGAGCAGCTTATGGGGATGAATCTGTTGGTTTAATTCAGAGCCAGCGTACCCTAAGGAAAAGCCTGGGTTTGGGACTCCATGTTCAAGGCAGCGAGAAAGCCTCGTCTCAGGGACTGAGGTGGGCCTGAGGGACCAGGCCATATTCCCCATCCTTAGCCTGACTCTCAGGGGAAGCCGGTGAGACCCCTGCCCTCTCTGAGCAGATCTTCTCCCCTTTGACAGAGAGACTTGTGGAGGGAATGGGCCTCTGAGTTGGAAGAGGGGGCGAGCTAAGCACAGAGCCCCACCCAGCTGAGGTTTCCCCACTGCCGTCTGCTCTCTGTGTCCCTGACGGGGCCTGGCCTGGTCGGTCCCCACTGTGCCCCCCGACCCTGGACAGAACCTGGGTCTGACTCCAGGGTGGCGCCTCCTCTGGGCATGTCCTTCCGGAGCCCCAGCCTAGCCCAGAATAGGCCTGTAGTTTGAGTGCGTTTACATTTAGGGTTGATTTAGCAAACAGGTTTCCAATTGATTTCCAGGGGAGAGGGGGATGGATTTATAGCTCCTAAAACAGGTTTGCAGCCTTGCCACAGATCTGCACCAGAGAGTGGGCAGGAAGTTATTGATGTGACCTCCGACCCCGGGGAGGGAAAGATAATGAGTTTATGACAAATCCATCTTCACAGGGTTTATCGCTGGCCCCTTACAGCAACTCTGCAGAAGAGGAACAGGAAACATAAACCCTAAGAAATGAGCTTCACCTGCTGCCTCCCCTTCGGGGCTCTCGGAGAACTGTCTCTGCCTTAAGCCCTCTGGCTTTGCAAAGGATTGAAGTCTGCAGAGTTCCCAGCAGACAAAGTTTGGAACTCGGGCGATCTCTGGAGCCCCAGGGGTGGCTGCCCAGCCTGCCCTCCCTACAGGCCCCAGCTGGTCCCCTGTCCCTGCAGCCCTCTCCCCTCAGCTGGGGCCTGTCGGTTGCCCTGCAGCCTGGGAACAAGGAAGGGAGGAGGAAACCGCCTTCACTGCGGGTTTGGGAACAGGGAGCCCTGGGTCTGAATTCTGGGGAATTCTTCCCTTAGTGGCTGTGGGACCTCGGGCCAGTTCCATGCGCATCCCGGACCTCTGTTCCCTCACCTGTGAAATGGGAGATGAGGAAACTTTGCTCCAAGGACAGCTGTGGGACGATATGAGGCGTAAAGGGCACAGCCCTTGACACATGGTAGGTGGGATGCGGGTCCAGACACTATGGATCTGAGTTAAAGAGCTGGCTCTGATAGCCATCATCTGTGTGGTCCTGGACACGTGCCTTAGCCTCTCAGGGCCTCAGTTTGCTCATCTGTAAAATGGGGAGGATGATAAAGATCTCAGACATGATGGAGGGACTTTTACAGGCCAGGCACTGTCCTACATGCTTTACACGTATAAACCTAATAAGAATCCTACAAAGAGATAGCATTGTTAGCCCCAGTTTACAGGTGAAGAAACTGAAGGTCAAATGGGGGAAAGAACTTGCATAGGGGAGCTAGGAGGTGGTGGAGGCAGGATTTGAACCCAGAGATTCTGGCCCCAGACTCACACTCTTAACTCCAATTTGGGATTCTTTTTTTTTTTAAATAAATTAATTTATTTATTTATCTTTTTTTTAAAAAAATAATTAATTAATTTATTTATTGGCTATGTTGGGTCTTCGTTACTGTGCGAGGGCTTTCTCTAGCTGTGGCGAGTGGGGGCCGCTCTTCATCGCGGTGTGTGGGCCTCTCACTGTCGCGGCCTCTCTTGTTGCAGAGCACAGGCTCCAGACATGCAGGCTCAGCAGTTGTGGCTCACGGGCCCAGTTGCTCCACGGCATGTGGGATCTTCCCAGACCAGGGCTTGAACCTGTGTCCCCTGCATTGGCAGGCAGATTCTCAACCAGTGCACCACCAGGGAAGTCCCCTATTTATCTTTTTAAAATTTTGGCTGCGTTGGGTCTTCGCTGCTGTGCGTGGGCTTTCTCTAGTTGCGGCAAGCAGGAGCTACACTTTGTTGTGGAGCATGGGCTCTAGGCACATGGGCTTCAGTAGTTGTGGCACGTAGGCTCAGTAGTTGTGGCTCACGGGCTATAGAGCAGAGACTCAGTAGTTGTGGTGCACGGGCTTAGTTGCTCCGCGGCATGTGAGATCTTCCCGGACCAGGGCTTGAACCCATGTCCCCTGCATTGGCAGGCAGATTTTTGACTACTGCACCACCAGGGAAGTCCCTCCAATTTGGGATTCTGAGGGTCCACTAAGTCGAAGGGCGTGGATGGGCTCTGCCAACTGAAAAGTGCTGTTGGACTGCCAGACGTGGTTACCATCTACAGGAGAGAGAACTTGAACCTACCATCTGCCTTTGTGTTCTGTAATCTGTTAATCTCACATTCTGCTGTGACACCTGATGTTTAGGGGGAAGATGGGCTGAGGTTAGAGTTGGGGTGACTGGGGTCTGGAGTAATCAGGGGAGGCTTCCTGGAAGAGGTAGACTGCACACTGAGGGTGGAGAGGTGGGCAGGACAGAACAACCTGTGGTCCAGAGAAGGTATTGGGGAGACGCAGCTCAGAGAGGATGGGGCCAGGTCGAGGTCCAGCCCCAGGCCTCACTTTGGGATTCAGGTTGGGCTTCAGGAATCACTCATGTGCCTAGAAAATGCTCAGACCTGGCCATAGGCTCTGATGCTCCCTCAGTGGTTCATTATCACATCAGCTGGTTTCTGCCCCCTCTGTTAAGAAGTTGGACGTTTCCTCATAATTCAATGCCATTGTTTTATCAATTCAGTGTTTCCGACCCTATAATCAGGGAAAGAGTTGTGGCTTTTCTCCTCCATATTTTCTCAGTTCTATTGACTTGCCCTTCTTCATTATTCAGCTGGTAATTCTTTTCTCGAGAGTCCATTGATTTCCATATTGAAATATTTCTTGACACCCTTTCTAATGAGAATTCTGTTTCACGTGTCTTCAAATTAGGGTTAGGGTATTTTCACTTTGGACCTATTTTGTTGTAAAAACATCAGTAACTCTCTGGGGACGTCTGTGCACCCCCCC
>NW_020175402.1:6971574-7038600 GCF_003031525.2 Neophocaena asiaeorientalis asiaeorientalis
CACGTGAGCTGACACGTGGTAAGCCTGGGTTCCAGGCAGCGGCAGCTGCTCCCTCTCGCTGGGTGTAGGGAGCATGACCCGGGAGAGTCAGTAGTGCCCTAAAGAGTGTCTCCTTTCTTCCCTCACGTGTCACCATTGTAAGCCAGCATTCATTGAGCACTAATGTGTGTCAGGCCCTGTGCTAAGCCCTGGGCCCAGATAATGTTCTGAATGTGAATTGGTCATGACCCTCCCCTCCTGGCCCCTTCAGTGGCTTCTCCTTGACCCCAGGATCAAGTGCAGACTCTTCCCTGCGGCCAGCAGGCCTATGTGGTCTGGCCCTGTCCACCCCTGCCCCATCTCCCTCCCCTCTCCCTGCTCTGCTGTTTCTCCCCAAGGCCTTTCCTACCACAGGACCTTTGCACATGCAGTTCCTTCCACCTGGAATGCCTTTTCCTGTCCTCCCTTCACTTGGCTGGTCCCTCTCACCCTTGGGTCTCAGCTTAACTATGATTGGCCCACCCCAGCTGCAGACTTGCTTCCCCTCCCCTGTGCCCTCTCCCCACCCCTGATTGTTCCCCTTGCCCCACTCAGCACTCTGTAATTCTTTTCTTGGGTGTTCACTGGTACCGACTGTCACCTGCACTAGTCTGTGAGCTCCAGGAGGGCAGGGGCTGCATTGGTCCTGCTCCCTGGATATTCACAGCACGCAGCACATGCCTGGCACAGACTCAGTGTCCAGGGGCTTCTTTGTTGAAGGGACGAGTTAACAGAGAGGAGCAAGGAGCCCAGATGCTCTCGGGTGATGTGCACATCATTATAGGATGTGTGTGTCTGGCCCAGGTCTGGGTAAGTCAGACCCTGGGGAGCTGGCCTCCCAGATACTGGCAGGACCCTCCAGACATGTGACTAGGGTGGTGGGGAGTGACCTGTCCTACAGAGACCAGCATCCATGGGGGCCTGGAGTCTGGGGGCAGACTTCTCAGGCGACCTGGTTCCAGCGGTGGCATCACTCTGGGGGGCCCGGGCTATGCTGTGGTAACCAGTGACTGTAGCATCCCCAACTTGAGAGGAGCCGCCCCTCTCTGTGCTGACCTGCCCAGGGCAGGCGGCCGGCTCTGCTCCCTGCAGCCGCTCTGGGCTGATGCGGCTTTACCTCCACGTGGGCTTTCTGAGATCACTGTGCAAACTGGGCCCTGGCACTTAAAGCTCCCTCCTGGGAGTGACAGACGCCGTAGCCTCTCACATCTCATTGGCCAGAGCAAGTCACAATTAGAGCAAGTCTAATTTTCCACCTAATGGTGTCTGACTTTGCATTGTCAATACAGAGTAGGGTGTACTTTAGTTCCTTGACCTCTCTGGACTGCACTTAAGAGCTTTGGAGCCTGAACTTAGGTGTCAACCCCTGTTCAGCCATTTACTAGTTGTAAGAATGGCTGCTGGTGTTTGCCCTACTTCAGATCAGGTCCTGAGCTGATCCTAGGGACACAAGGGTGGGCAGGACCAGGTCCCTTTCCTCATGAAGCTCACTCTGGTGGGGTGGGGACAACAGAGGAGGAAAGGGCCTCTGACCAAGTTGGACCAGTCAGGAAAATCTTCCCAGAACCCAGGGTCACAGGGTACTGCTGTGCAGGCTGTACAACTCACACATGTACCACAAATGTGGTGAATGGCACCCCCTAGAGTTGTGCGGGCAGGTAGCAGCCCTGCCAGAGGGCACGTCTGAGCTGAGTTTTGAAGGATGAAGAAACAGTGCAGAATCTTAGCAACAACACACGTTCACTGAGGGCTTCCTCCATGCTAGGCACTGCCTGCACCATCTCATTCCATTCTGAGGCAGACTGTTATTCCCATGTCACAAAAGTGGACACTGGAGTCAGAGAGGTTGAGCAATTTGCCGAGGCTACACAGCAAGGAGCTGCAGAAATTTGAACCTGGGCTGGGCTGGGGAGGGACTCCTGCAAAGAAGGTGAAATCTGGCCTGTGGCCTGGACTATGGACTGTGTTGCATGTCTGTGTGTGTGTGTGTGTGTGTGTGTGCGAGAGAGAGAGAGAGAGAGAGAGAGAGAGAGAGAGAGAGAGCGAGCGAGAGAGCGAGAGAGCAGTACCTCAGTAATACTGCACAGCAGGAGACAGCTCAGACACGCTTTTTAGGCCCTGGTCCTAGAAGTTTCCTGAGGGACTCTTGGGCTGGTAGAGCCGCGGGCCCAGCTGGGGCTGGAGACTTTGGTGTTGGTCAGGGAGAGCCTGGTCTGGCAGCCTGTGAGTGGACACACACACACACACACACACACACACACACACACCACACACGCACACATGCACATACTGAGCGGGGGGTCTTTTCCCAGCTTCTCAGCCTGGTGCAACGTCCTATGGTTTTCCAAATGATGGGATGGAATCAGTGGCCAGGAAGCTGGAGGCTCCAGGAAGTCCCTTCTCTCCAAGACCCTCTCTCTTTGAGGGAGAGAAGGTGCTGGAAGGGAGGAGGTGTCTGATTCATGAGGCACCTTGGCCCAGGTTCATCAGCAGGCCTGTGGAGGAGGGCACAGTTCCCAGCAGGGGTCACTGGGGTTTCCTTTTGTCCTGGGCTGGGTCCAGTGTGATCTCTTCTTGCTCTTTTCTCCATCCTTCCGCCCCTCTGACGGCCTCTGAAGACTTCAGGCTTCTCACACGGCAAGTGGAGCCTCCTGACTCCTGCCTGGGACGTTCCTTGGTGCCAGTGAGCAGGGCATCTGGGTTGGTCCTGGACTGCACGGCCACAGGGACCTGATGAGAGGCCTCGGTGCCAAGCAGCAGTTTTCGTCTCAAGTCTGGCTTTTTTTTTTCTCTTAGTGGTTCTCCAATTTCAGGATCATTTTCTGTGTGCGTTTTTATTCTCTTGTCTTTCTTGTGCTTTCTCTCTGGGCAATCTGAGGCTTGCAGGCTGCTAAATACGACATGTACATTTCAATGAAATGCAACAGAATATAACTGAACATGTTTCTTTCATGTCTGAGTGCTGGATTAATCTCCCTGACACATCTCTGTTTCCTCTTTGCTCTCTTTGCTTCTTCTCTATTTCCTCCCCTCTGCAGAATCTCTGGGATTTGAATGGCTCTGTGGCCCCTGCTCAATGCGGACACACACAAGATCTTGATTTTACAGCCTGTGTTCCCGTGATCCATAGGTCACCCCAGGGCTGAGAAGAGGGAACTCCCAGAGTCTGTGTGGGCTTGGGAGGGGTTTCCACTGTTGCTGGGGACAGTTGAGGAGCTGTGGATGGGACTGGGAGGGTTTCCTGTGGATGCAGAGACTCTCTTTGAAACACTCTTGCAGACACACTCTTGGTGGGTCCTTCTCTGTTGCTCTAGAACTGAGGCTGGATGTCTGTGATCATGACTTCCAGTCAAAGCAGCCATCGTGGGTCCTCAGTGAGTGAAGGGATCAGCAGGGAAGCCCCGGACACGACCGTGAGCTGTGTACTCAGCTTAGGAGGAGAGCTAGAGGCATCGGATGGAGCTGAGCAGGGAGGTTCTACTGCCTCAGCTTACTCGCTGTGTGACCCTGGTGAGTGACCCAACCCCCCAATCCTCAGTCTCCCCGACTGTACTATGGGCATATATCAGTACACTCTACAAAGGAGTTGTAGGGAGGATTAAATGAAACGATGCTTGTAATATGTCAGCACGGTGCCTGGGACACAGCAGGTCCTGAATAAATGGAGGCTAGTAATGTTCGTCCATCCATTCACTCATTCATTCACTCATTCATTCATTTGTCCCGCCCAGTTTGAGAGCCACTGCGTGCTGGGCTGTGTGCCAGGGTGAGGGAGAGAAGAATAAAACCTCCTGTCACCTCCAATAGCTCACGATCTAGTGGTGAGACTGAGACAAGCTCTGTAGGAGGGACATCTGCTGGGTTTTCTGGGAACAGAGGAGGGACAAGCACCAAAGGGAATCAGAGAAGGCCTCCTGGAAGAGGTGACACTTGAGCTGAAGAAAGTGGCAGATTAGGGACCAGGACCAGGGCCTGTGGGGACAAATGGAGGGAGGCGAGGCGGGGAAGGTGGGTTGAGCAGGCAGCGCTGGGAGCCAACGATGGTTCAGGAGCAGGGGAGGGATGTGGTCAGAGTGGCGGGTCCTCCCACAGTTGGGAGCCTTGAGCGGAGACCATGTTCCTCTGGGGAGACCACGTCCCTCCTGGCCCTCCTGCCTCTCTGGCCTCCATCTGGGGCTTCCCAGAGTGATTCTCATCCTCTGTCCCCCGACTCGGTGTCAGGGGCTCCTGGCTGGAGACGATGTCCCCTGAGTCCTCAGCTGTGGCTCGGGAGCCCCTGGTCCTCCATCCTTCAGTCCTGTGTCTCTGTTCTGTTTTCCAGGCACCTTCTCTGAACAGAGCGAACTCCACCGATTCTTCTCCCTCCGTGCCTTCCTCTCAACAGTATTTACTGAGCCCCTGTGATGTGCCAGGCCCTGTTCTAGGGGCTATGGCAGTGAATGAAACAATGACACTCCCTGGCCCTGAGCTCACAGCCCAGTGGGGGCACAGACGGTTCCCAAATAACCTGGAACCTGCCCTGTGACCAGTGTGCCCAGGACGAGGTTCCCAGGGCTTGGGAGCCTGTGCCAGGGTTTGACCTTGACTGGAATGTCAAGGAGGGCTTCCTTGAGGAGGGGACACTTGCACTGAGATCTGAGGGGCGAGGACGGGAAACTCTGGGGAGATGGGGAGGAGGTGTGCTCCAGGCTGTGGGAACAGTGTGTGCAAAGGCCCTGTGGTGGTGGTGGGGGTGGTGAATTCAGGGCCTGAGTGGTGGTGCTTCAGGCTGGGTGGAGGTGTGATGGGAAAGGAGGAAGGAGGTAAGGCTGGAGGTGGGGAGCTGGACTGGGCCCTGCTGGACCAGGTTGGCCACGGGGAGCAGCTCTGTCCTCCTCCTGAGAGCACGGGGGGACTTCCAGAACTCAGGAGGCCTGAGTGGATTACCGTGGTGAATCGCTCATTGCAGTCTCTGGTCAGGAGAGGACGGTGGACAGGAGGCTAAGAAAAGGTCCAGATGGAAGATGACAGGAGATGATGGGGTGGGAAGAGGCCATGGAGTTGGAGAGATAGAATGATGGCAGCGGTCTAGGGAGATGAAACTGGAGGTGGGTTTGATGTGGGCTGCAGGGAGGGAGTGGGAAGGGTCAAGATGCCCCAGGGTTCCTGGTGGAGGCTCCAGTGCAGTCAGGACCTGGGAGCCAGGTTTGAGGGAAGGTCGTGGTCACTGGGGTCACCCCTTTTTGGTCTTTCTTTTCCTCACTTTCTAGGTATAAGAAGTTACCTCTTCCGTTTTTGTCCAGTGTCTTTTCTACCCCTCCCTATACAATTATGTGTTGCCCACTGATCGCACCTTTTAATGGCCCAGAGAGGGAGCTTGATTTCCCAAGAGCACACAGCAAGATGGATGGGGATCCCAGAGCAGGGCTCTTCCCACCACACTGTGTTTCCTGAACATGACTGCTGAGTGGCCAAGATGCTGCCCCACCCCTGGAATCTGTGCTGTAAACACATCTGGCCACATCAGGGGCCAAATGTGTTTACAGTATAGGTTCTTTTATTTCCTCTCTTTCATAGAGAAAGGAAGAAAACTGCTCCTGCAACGCTGGGGATACCTCTCAGGATGTGGCCCTGGGCCGGCTGCGCCCTGCAGGGCTGGTGCCTGGAGGCTGCAGCAGCTCAGGGCTCCTTGCCGCATCCCCTCTGGTGCCCTGGGATTCTTGCCACCCAGTCCAGGGGGTGGTGAGCTCCCCATCACTGGAGGGGTCCCCAGAGCCTGGGCAACACTTGGCAGGGAACTGAGGCACCAAACGCTGGCTCAGGGCATGACTGGGACTTCATCTCTGCGCGGTTCCCCCACCCCGCCCTTCACGCGACCCCAACACCGAGGTGGAGACGAAGAAGGCGGGAGGAGGAGCTGACGGCTCCCGTGGCGGAGGGTAGTGTTGGGTTTGGACCTTCAGGGTCCAGATCGATTCACCTCCCCCACCTCCAGCTCCTCCCCCAATCCCCTCCTAAGAGTCAGGCTGTGTTTTCCTCATTTCACTGATGAGGAAACCGAGGCTCAGGGAGGTCAAATGAGGCAGAAGGAGTGGAGTTGGGATTTGCCTGGTTCTTCCCCCAAAGCGCGACTCCCTCCAAGAGGATAAAGGCTGCTCTGAAGTGAGCGCTCACCTTGTGCCAGGCTCCTCCCTCGCCATGTCTCAGTCAGCCCCGAGGGCCTGCAAGGCACACACTGTTACCTTCACTTTCCAGGTGAGGACCATGATGCTCAGGGAGGTTAAGTTACTTGCCTGAGGACACACAGCTGGTGAGCCATGGAACTGGGATGCAGTCCCAGGTCTGTCACCCTCAGAGTCTGTGCCTGTAACCACTGCACTGCACTGCCCCTCCCCACAAGACGTGCTTCTTGAGGTCCAACCCAGCTCCTCCACCCTGACCGGCTATGGTAGAGTAAGAAACAGATTATAAACCTTCAGAGGGCAAGGGAGTTTTATTCGTCTTGGTACGTCCATGGTAACTGGTGAGTGAATGAATGAATGTACAGTCACTCTGTATGTTGGCAGGGAGGTGGGCAGGCTGATAGGAGGAGGTGGCTGCCAGGTAATTGGGGAGGGGAGAGCACACAGATCTCTCCGAGGGGAAGGAGACGTTCAAGGGCATAATCTTAGAGGAGGCATTAAAATTGATCTTGGTGCAGCTAATACAAATCTATGTGTCAGGCCTGTAAATCGCCCATTTAATGGGCCTGGAGGTGCCGTGATGAGAAGGTGGGGGAAGGGCTCAGGCCCCACTTGGGACCACCAGCGGCCAGGGTGATGCTGGATGTGCATATATCATGGGTGGGGAAGGGTGTTGATCTGAGCAGCCAGGATGGGGTCAGGGGGTCAATGTCCAGCTCCAAATCCATCCTCTGGCAGAGAGACAGTGAGGGCGGGGGCATGGGCTGAAAGCCCTGGGGAAGCTCCGACGTGGAGAGACAGGTCAAGGCCCAGAGCCCGTTACTATTCAGGGCTCTCCTTTGCCACCTTTCCCTGGGCAACTCTGAGGTCGGGAGGGCAGAGCAGGGAGGCCCCCCACCCCCCGTCTGCTGACTCCCCCCGCCCACAGGACCTTTTCCAGGCACCACAAAATCAGACGTCAGTGGAAAGAAAATGACTTCTCAGTTTTGCCAAAAATCCAACTCTGAGTGAAACACAGTGATGTCAAGTAGTTAACAAAGTTCTCATGGCGGGCTGTGTTTTGCTTCCTTCTTTGATCTTGTCTGCTCACAAAACGAATTCTGCCAACCCCCTTGAAGCCAACTGTCAAATTAAAGCATTTTAGGGGAGACAGATCTCTTACTCTGATGGCAAAATTCATTTGATTTGATTCTTTAATCCAGATTCCCTGCAGAACCAGGAGCTGAAATTTTAGAGCCTGTTCACCCTAAATGGTTTTCCTCACTTCTCCCGCCACCTCCTCTCCCAGTGCCCTGTCCTCCGTCTCTTACAAAATAATGCAGCAAAGAATTGCACCTGGTGTAATGATAGCCATTTGGTTTCTTGAAACAATTTTTTAGGGAGAAAATTGCAGAGCACAAAGCCTGTCTCTCCGGCTTGGGGAAGCAGGCGCTGGCTGTCAAAGGCTCCCGCAGCCCAGGGGAGTGGCTGCACGTGGGGTAGGGATTTTAGACCTGACCTCTGTGCCAGCAGGATGGAGAGGCAGGGGGACGCCTGGGAAGACAGCGGTGCCTCATTCCTGCTGGAGCGAAGGGACTGCTGCTTCTCCTCTAATCCCTGCTCTGCGCCCTGCCCCTCTTCCATCCCACATCTCTGTCCACCTTCCAGATCTTAATCCTGCATTTGGGCTCAGCACTTTACAGTTTGCAAAGCATTTGCACATCCATTATGCTCACCCATTCACTCATTGCTTTATTCATCCATTCATTTGCTCATCATTTACCCTGTTACACTACTTGTGGAGTTGGGTAGACTGTGTGTCATGCCCTGTTTGCCCTTAGGGCAGGGAAGGTACAGAGTTCAGCAAGACACAACTTCTGCCCTCTCATAGGTCAAGAATTGGTGAGGGAGACGAAGTTGTAAACAAATAGCTGGGTGCTTGGCACGTAGTGGGGTGCTGACATCAGTTCAGATTTTCTGAGCAGCAACTAATAAAAAAATTCAACAACAGTAGCTCATGCCATTGAGATGTGAAATGATCTCGCATAAACAGATGTCTGGAGGGGCTCCCAGGCTGGTCAGAAGCTCAGAGGTGTCAGCAAACCCAGACACTTTCTCTCTCTCTTCTTTACCATCCTTGGCCGTCGTGGTCTAGGGTCTGATACGGGAGTCAGCGGTGTAGACAAGTAGCCCTGACTCTGCGTGTTGAAGGTTATGAGAGACATGGACTGGGCACATGGTAAGTGGTTCCATCAGTTGGGATGTGTTGGGTATCAAGTAACAGAAAATCCAACAACAGTGGCTCAAGTTATTGAGACATGTAATGATCGGGCATAAAAAGATGTCTGGAGGGAGGTGGTTCTGGGGTTGGTCAGACACTCAGTGATGCCAAAAAGCCAAGGTCTTTCCCTCTTTCCTGATTATCATCCTTGACCATACTGGCCTTTTTCCTTGCTTGTTGCCCCATGGTTGCATGATGGCTACTGCAGCTCCAAACATCTTGTCCCACACTAAAACATTCAAGTTGAGAAGAAGGGAGGGAGTGGAGTGAGGCAGAAAAAGTAATTCCCAGAAGTCCCTCTACCAGATTTTCCCTTATATCTCAATGGCCAGCTCTGGGTGGCACTCTCACCCCTAAAACAATGTCTGGAGAAGGGAAGTGGGCTGCCAGGCTTGGCTTCTCCCCCGGGCTGGGGGGGCCCACCAGGCCTGAGCCCATTGCTGCAGAACAAACCCAGGGCTCTGTGAGTGAGGAAGGAGGGGTGGGCAGCTGGGCGGGCAGCCACGAGCGTCTGCCACCTTCTCATCAGTGCTTGTGACTGAGTGTCCTGGTCAGTGTGGGGTCTGGGTGGTGGCCCAGCCTGGGCCCTGGGGGCAGAAAGCCCTGCTCTGAGCCTCTGCCCCATGTGGGCTGTGTGATTCCGGAGGTACTTGACAGGCCCGGGGCATAACCTCCCCCCTTAGGGCGCTTGTGAAGGGGATGTGGGGTCATGGGAGCAGGCGCCTGGCCCAAGGGGGTGTCAGCAGCTGGGAACCATCGCAGCCATTATCCCCATCTGTGAAATGGGCCCGGGTGCCTCCTCTGTCTCAGTCCTGGGGTGACAACAGCTGGAGCAGCATTTCATCCAAGTGAGCACTTCCTGCGTCTGCTGGGCGCCCATTTGCACACACTCCCTTAATCCTCACAGCCACCCTGGGAGGAGGGAGCTGCTTTCATCCCCATTTTACAGCCAAGGAAACTGAGGCTCAGGGGTGTCGCCAGGTGAGTGAGGGCAGCCGGGGCTCCAGCTCTGACCCCCTGCAGGGCCCTGGGTGGAGCCACAGGCAGGTGCTCAGGTAACCCCTCCCCCCACCGACTGTCACGTGGTCCTGGCTGGTGGCTGGGGCTGACCTCTCTCCTGACCCTGCTCTCTGTCCTTCCGGAGCTCCAGGACCCCAAGACCTGCCTGTGGTGTGGGGAGATTTGTCCGCCTTCCCTACTGCCCCTCGTCCGCAGGAGGATGAATGGACACGTTCCATGTCCTGCGTGATGGGGACACATGAGCACCAAGCTGGGGTCCCCGTGTCTTGGTCGTGAATTGGCAACTTGCATCCTTGGGGAAAAAATGTACACTTATGAGAACATAAGCATATGCTAATGATGGATAATTACAACACATATATATAGATCTATCAAAATATGCAAAACCATTCTGACAATTATACACCTATGGCACATCACATTTAATAATTGCACTTGAAGATCCTGGCCAGCACCGTGATGCAAACTTGGACACCAAGTGTGAAATGAGACTGCAGCCCAGCCCTGTGGGATGCCTTGGCTGTCTCCCCTGCCGGCCCGCCACTCGGACCTGTGCCCATCCCCACCGTTTCCAGCCTTCCTGGTCCTCTCAGCTCCCAGAGAGACAGACCTTGTGGGGGATGGGTGTGGGAGAGACCCTGAAGACCACCGAGAGTGAACTTCCCTTTTTCTAGACGGGGAAACTGAGGCTTCACCCTTCACTCTCTCACCCAACAGTTTGCTGAGTGCCCACGACGTGCCGGGCTCTGTTCTGGGCACCGGGATTGTGCTGGTGTCCCTGTGCGGGGAGACACGACAGTGCCGGGTGGTAACGGGCCACGTGCAGAGAACTGAAGTGGTTGGTGGGGGTCCCAGAAGAACTCGCTGAGCGGGTGACCTTGAGCGGAGGACTGAAGGAAGTGAGGGCGGAGCTGTTCTAGCCCCTGAGGGATAAAATGTGCATGGGCTTGGCCGGCGGGGGACCGAGCTCACCCAGGGAGGATGGCCCTCCACCCACTTGTGGGTTCTGCAAATGTGTATGTCTCTGGGTCACCGGTGGGCGCCCCATGCTGAGGGCGAAGGGAGCAGAGAGAAGCAAGGAAGGGTCCCTGTTCTCAGGGATGGAGGGGGATTTAGATAAATGACGACAGTCCATAGTGTTCAGGGCACAGAGCCGGGGGATGTCTCAGGAGATGAGAGAAGCAGAGGGTGGACCCGGACAGGCCTGAGCTCAGTCCTCACACCGACACTTTCTTCTTCAGCTCCCAGAGCCTCTGTTTCCCTGTCTGTACAATGGGTGGGTGAGGGTGTGTGGGCATCAGGCTTGTTTTAAAGCCGGTGACTCTAATGGTCCTGGAACGAGACCCTTGGTCTGGGTGGTCTTCCAGACGTCCTTCCAGCCCTGAGTAAATAGATGGTAGCTATTTAGATGGCTAGGGGGATAGAAAGGCCTGAATTTGGATCTCTTCTGAAGCTCTTTCCTTTAAGCCCCTGCCCCTCTCCAGCTGCCCTGGGTCACCAGGGACTTTCCCCCTC
The DNA here is from genome assembly GCF_003031525.2 of Neophocaena asiaeorientalis asiaeorientalis. Taxonomy (NCBI): domain Eukaryota; kingdom Metazoa; phylum Chordata; class Mammalia; order Artiodactyla; family Phocoenidae; genus Neophocaena; species Neophocaena asiaeorientalis. Next base: position 6,982,549 of record NW_020175402.1, read on the forward strand.
CCTGTTCTTAGGACAGCATCTGAATATAGACCCTTGGGGGCCTCTCCTGAAGGGTTTTATATTATGATTCCAAACACCAATAGTGGAGAGTCAGTCTCGGTTAATGGTCCCTGTGGTAGAGGGAGGCAGTGTGGCCTACTTGTTAGAGCACAAGCTCTGGCCAACACTGGTTTCTAGCCACTTGCTTGCTGTGGGACCTCAGGAAAATTACTTAACCTTTCTGAGCTCAGCCCCCTCATGTGTGAGTTGAAGATAATAAAAGCATCTGCCTTATGGGTGGGGCCAGACTTAGATGTGCTAACACATGTGACACACTCAGTGACAGACTCTGTTAGTATGACTCCTGTGTTGTGTCATGGCTGGTGATCTCTTTGGCCCCAAGCCCCCCGAGGTGGGCAGCTCCCCCTGCACCTGGAGGATGCTGGCTCCACCTGGGCCTCTCACCATTGACGCAGTGAGAAGAGACTGGCCTTGGATCCTACAGACCTGGCTTCAGATTCAGTCTCCAGTGCTCACTCGCTGTGTGACTTGGACAAGTGGCTTAACCTCTATGAGCCTCATCGCTTTTCCCCTCTGTAAAATAGGCACAGTAATACTGACCACATATGGTTACTGTGAGGATTTGATGAGGCTACCTCAGCGGGAGGCAGATTCCTGGGCTGACATGGCACTTCCAGGCAGCACTTGGAGGTGGGACTCTGGGCAAACCCAGGGCCTCTCTGTGCCTCGGATTCTCATCTGTAACACAGTGATTGTGACGGTCTCTGGTGGGAAGGATGTTGTGGAGACTCCACCCACTGATGTGTGTTAAATGCCCGGTACACGATGAGCCCCGAATGCATGTTCACCGGCATGGTCACCATTATTATGATGACGATCATTGATCAGCTTGCAGGTGGATGCCGCCATCTTGACAATGGGCATCAAGCCCAGCCCCGGCACAGGGTCTGGGCACAGTAGAGGTCGACGCTCAGTACAGCAGGGAGAGCAGGGACTGGGGAGCAGACTGCTGGGGTTCAAGGTCCAGCTCCAGCACTTCTGAGCTGTGTGACCTTGGATGAGTTCCTAAACCTCTCTGTGCTTCAGTATCTTCAGCTTTAAAATGGGAGCATAGCAACAGTGCCTCCCTCATAGGACTGTTGAAACGATTAAGTGAACTAATGCACATGAAGGGCTGAGCACCAGGCCTGGCATAGAGTCAGCCTTTATTATTCCAGGCCCCGAGGGAGTGTTGGCATTGAGGGGCCTCTAAAGATCTCCCTTTCTGTGTGGAAAAGGTAACCCTCTTGCACTGGTGGTGGGAATGTAAATTGATACAGCCACTATGGAAACAGTATGGAGGATCCTTAAAAAACTAAAATTAGAACTACCATACGACCCAGCAATCCCATTACTGGACATATACCCAGAGAAAACCATAATTCAAAAAGAGTCATGTACCACAATGTTCATTGCAGCACTATTTACAATAGCCAGGACATGGAAGCAACTTAAATGTCCATCAACAGATGAATGGATAAAGAAGATGTGGTACACATATACAATGGAATATGACTCAGCCATAAAAAGGAACGAAACTGGGTCATTTGTAGAGTCGTGGATGGACCTAGAGATTGTCATACAGAGTGAAATAAGTCAGAAAGAGAAAAACAAATATTGTATAATATCGCTTATACACGGAATCTAGAGAAATGATATGGATGAACTTATTTGCAAAGCAGAAATAGAGACACAGATGTAGAGAACAAACATATGGATACCAAGGTGGGAAGGGGAGGGGTGGGATGATTGGGAGATTGGGATTGACATATATACACTATGTATAAAATAGGTAACTAATGAGAACCTACTGTATAGCATAGGGAACTCAGTGCTCTGTGGTGATCTAAATGGGAAGGAAATCCAAAAAAGAGGGGATGTATGTATACGTATAGCTGATTCACTTTGCTGTACAGCAGAAAATAACACAACGTTGTAAAGCAACTAGACTCTAATAAAAATTAATTAAAAAAAAAAGATGTCCCTTTCTGCCACTGCTGCACTCAGAGATGAGAAACCGAGGCCAAGAGACACTAAATTAAACATTTGAGAACAAGACAGTAGATGACCTGCTAAGTTATGCAGGGCAGACAATTAGAGAACAAAACCATCTGTAATAAAGGGCTAATTGGGCCGGACAGCCGCGCGGTGCGCCCGGAGCCTGAGATGCAGCCTGAGATGGGGACAGCCTCGCCAGGGCCCAGCACTCTTGTTAATAACACTGACCTTTCCCCTTAAAGTAAGTGATGCCTACTTCCGGTGAAGCGTTTGGAGTGTAAAATGGTAAATATGAGGGTACGTAAATCACCTGATGCCGCATCTCCCAAAGATAGTGGCCGGTAAATTATTGATATCTTTATTCTTCTGTTTGTCCGTGCACATTTTCATTTTTATGTGACTGTCAGGATAAGCTCAGATATGATGCAATAATGAACAACCCTCCAAAACAACCGAGATTATCCTCGCTCCTGTCATGTGCCCACTGCAGTCAGCGGGGAGGGCTTTGCTCATCACCAGGGACCCTCATTGATGGAGGCGCCACTGTTTCAGGATGTCAGCATCTCCACGTGTGTCTCTCAACTGTGACAAGGAATATTGGAATGTTGAGCTCTGACCCTTAGGTGCTCCCTCCTGGAAGGGACACTCCCCACCTCCATTCATGTTTCCTTGGCCAAAGCAAGTCCATGGGCATGAAGACTGACATGAGGGTGATGGGGGTGTGCCACTCCCCCACTGTGAGGGCGGGCGGCTCAGGAGAACTGGGTCTTGGAGAACCCCAGCTGTGCCCTCCACTCTGCACACACCGATTTGGGTCCTTCTTGCCTGACACTCGCCTCTGACCAGTTTTCCATCTCATATGTTCTTGGAAATAGTCCATTTGACTAATATTTCATAATTTATTTAACATGCTATTTAGGTAGTTTAGATTGCTTCATTTTTCACTATTATGAGTAACACTGCGATTAATATTTTCATTCTTCAATCTTCCTCTAAGCTTCTGTTTTGTTAGAATAGCTTTCTATAAGGAAGGAGATGTTAGATAAAGTAGTATGAAGTTTTAAGAGCTGATACTGCCTAATATATAGGGAGCGAATAATTTTTATTTGCTTGACTGTCACTTAACCCCAGAACCGAGATCGTCTCCCACTGTCCAGGCTCTCGCCCTGGTCCTACCACCATCATGCCTGGACTGGTGCAGTGGGCTTCTGCCCTGGCCATGCTCCCGTCACTCTCCCCGCAGGAGCTGGGTGACCCTGTAAGACTCGGGGCAGACCCGTCCCTGCTCTGCTCTACACCCCAGGGCTCCTGCCTCATGGGGGCACCGTCCACGCTGATAGTGGCCCTGGGCCCTGAGGTCTCATCCCCATCGCCTCTAAGCAAAAGGAGCCAGAGGCAGCTTTAGAAATACAACTTTAATATACTTCAGTGACTTACTGTGGCATTTAAGCTCAAGTTCTGAATCCCTGATGCAGCCGCCAAGGCCCAGGGAAGTCTGACTCTGTCCGCCTCTGATCCCCCCATTCAAGATGGTCCAGGCACACTGGTCTTACTTCTGCCACCCAAACGTCTGAGCCTTGGCACGTGTTGTTCCCTCTGCCTGGAGCATCCTCACCAGGGAGGCCAGAGGGAATGACCGGACAGGGGGCGTGGGCCGGTGTGGGACAAGCCCCGCAGGTGCTACAGGATGCGGACAGGGTCTGCCTGCTCTGCTCGCAGCTGCCTGAACCATGAGGACGGAACCAGAACCACGGCCCCCTGCAGACGAGGCCTGGCACCTGGACAGGTTAGCGGGTGGCGGTGGGTAGTCAGGTCACCTGCTTTCCTTACTGGGCAAGGCCACTGGAGCCACCAGGAACGTCTCTCACAGAAGCTCCGCTGGCCTAGCGAGGGGCGTCTCTGCCCTGGGGTCAGGAACGTCACTGCTCGTGCGTGCGCTGGCCGTGACGCGGGCTGGGCAGCTCGCCTCTTGGGCAGAATGGGGCTGTGATGCTCTGTTCTACTCACTCTTCGGCAACCAGGTCTGTGAGGGGCCTGGGACAATGCAGAGGTTGTCCGGGTTACCTGTTACCAGTAGGACCCTCATTCAGGGCGGGAGAAGGCAGAGGGCAGGGGCGGGGCAGGGCGAGTCTCCCGGTCCTGCTCAGGCCTCTCCTCGCTCACGTGCCTCACTGCTCACTCCTGGCATCTCAGGGACACGTGGAGGGAGCCGGCTGCTTCGCAGCAGCGGAGGAAAGAGTTCTTACCAGATTCCCAGACGTTTATCAAATTGGAATGAAAGTTGTGATAGTTATCTATGTGAAAATGCTACTCTGAAAATAAAAATAAAAGCAAGAAAGGCCATCTACCCTCTTTCCTGAGAGAAACACTGTGGGAGCTGCCAGTGTCCAGGGGCAGGAGGGCGGAGCAGGGAAGTGGGCGGCCCAGGGTCAGATATCTGACCTCAGTCTCTCCCACCTGCATGGCCCACACCTGCATCTCTGCTCCCAGCCTGTATGGAAGATTCTTCTGAACACATCTGTTTTTATGCTAAACCATCCCTGAGTTTTCCACTGGTGTCAGCCCCATGTTCCTGGGAGGGAGTGGTGAGGGCTGAGGGCCGTGGGGCTGGATGGAGGAAAGGAAGGAAAAAAACTCCCATCACAGGAGATAGCGAGGCTGGCCTGTTAGTTCATGAATGGAACTAACCCTTAGTTAAGAAATGATTTGTTGAAATAACAGGCTTCCCATCTTCTTCCTGTGATCACCGCATGCTCCCTGACCACCTGTCTTCTCTCCGCACTCCCTCCCCCTCAGGATGCTCTATTATTTTTTCCTTCCTTTTGCTTAACTATAAGACAACACTTTTTGCCACGTCATTTTCATCAAAATCCTCCAGGGAGAAGCACAGCAGAGCCGACTGTGTAGCCCTTTTTGCAGGAACCAAAGAAACCATTTTACAAATTGCACAAAATTATTAGAAATTAGAACGGCATTTATGTCAGTTACAGCTGGGGATGGAGAGAAAGGTGGTCTGTGTGGAGGTGGGGTTGGGGTGCATTACGCTCTCCTCAGTAATGGGGGGGCAGCGTGGGAAGTGGAGATAGCACTGGACTGGGAGTCCCGGGGGCCTGGAGTCAGACCCCCGTGGGCTCCATCCAGAACCTCTGTATGTGTAGACGGGTGTGCAGATATGCTCAGCACACACATGGACATACACGGAGACACAGATACACACAGGCAGAGACAGAGGCAGATACAGGTAGACACAGGCATGTATTCCCCCCCGGATACACATACACACAACCCCCACGCACACACTCTCACCCATTCACGTGACACACAGAGGTGTTCGTTTGGCCAAGGTCAGAGGCAGGGGAAGGTGAGCCCCCAAGGCAGAGGGGAGGGGGGGCTGTGAGTGTCATTCCCATCCCCCACGCTCCACCCAACTCCCCTTAGGAGGGAGAGGATGAAGAGGGTGGAGTGGGTGGTGACCCTCACCCTCTCAGGAGTCAGGAATAGATTCTGCTCCCAGCTCTGATGAGCCCCCTACCCTGAGCCCCCTTCCTCGGGCCCCCGGCCCCACCACTGCCAGGCAGAGACACCTCCTGCTCTGGCTCCTTGCCCGGCTGAGGAAAGAGCTCTACTTGCGTGATGACAAGCAACACACACGATACAGGTCAACCTGGTGACACTTACAGATCCGAGAGGCTGAGGATTCTCAGGGCGCCGGCAGGATGAGACACACCAGTCATGTCCGTCTCTGCTGGCCCTTGACCTGAGGATGTGTGGTTTCAGGGGAGGAGGGAGGTGATTCTGGCAATGAGAGGAGAGGAGCAGGGAAACCAGCTGTAGAGAGAAGGATGAACAGGTGCCCAGAGAGAAGCTGAGATGAGCCCCCAGGGTGGAGTGGGCAGTGGGCCGCGGTCTAGCGTCCCAGCAGGGGCTGCAGGCCCTGGTTTCAGGCTGTAGTGAGGCAGGGTCTTCCATGAGACGCTCCCCCCCACCCCAAGCCTGGTACTCTATCCACACACAATTCCCTCTTGCCTAAGCTAGACTGGTTTTCTGTTTTTTGCAAAGAGCCCTAACTTGGACACCAAGAAGACCTATTTACTTTTAAAACTGCTTTAAAAAAAGCACCATGTCCAGCAATGAATGTCTCCCGCTCACAGAGGCCTCGTCAAACATGAGGAACGAGGCTTTTGCAAACCTGTATGAAAATTAAATCCACAATCTGGGCACACACTTGCTTGACAAGCGATAATTAACTGCTGACAATATAATTTCAGTTTGGATGCAAATGTGTTTTTCATTAAAAAGTAATCAAAGAAGATCTGTGAATGGCCAATAAACACAAGAAGAGATGCTCAACATTGCTAGTCATCAAGGAAATGCCAATTAAAGCCACAAGGAGAGGGCATTACACACCTACTAGAGTGGCTAAAGTTAAAAAGACTGAAAATAACAAGTATTGGTGAGGATGTGGAAGAACGGAGCCCTTATGCATTGCTGGGGGGAATACGAAATGTTACAATGACAATGGAGAACAGTCTGGTGGTTTCTTAAAAACTTGACTGCATCCACCCCACAATCCAGCTGTTCCACTCCATTTACCCAAAACTCTGGGCTTGGCTGTGGGAACTCCGCTCTTCCGCTGGAAAGCTTTTCAGAATAGATGTTGAGTGTCCACAGGCCCTCTGCTGGGATGGGGCTCCGCCAAGAAACGGCACTGGGATTATGTGTCCCTAAATCTTCTCTGCCCCACAGACCTGGTGGCAGTCCTGGCTCAGACAATCCATCTCTTGCTGAGGGACCAGCGTCCTCCTCTGATCATGCCCAGGCCTGAATGTGCTCAAATCCAGCGGGTGGGGGCTTGGTGCTGACTCCAGCTTCAAGAGAGGAGAGGGGCATCTCATCTCTGCAGCCCCTTCCACACTCTAGGTTCTGCAGGTGTCATACCCTATCTCCCCATTTCACAGAGGAGGAAACTGAGGCTCAGAGACTTGGAGTCACTTATTCGAGGCCGCACAGGTGACGGGTGGCAAAACGGGGAGAGGTGTGATCTCTGACCTGCCTGACTCCCAAGTCTGTGGCTCTCACCCCACCTACCTGCCTTTCCTGTGATCCGCTCAACTCCTCTGTGCTTCGGTTTTCTCATGTGTAAAATGGGAATGACAGTGGTACTTAGCCTCGTGAGCTTGTCATGAGGATTAAATAAGTTAACACATAGAACAGTGCTTGGTACATGGAAATCTCTCGATCCACGTGAGTGATAATACTTATTATTAATTAATTCAGATAATTAAAAATATCATGATGCCATCTTCATTCCTTCCCCCAGTGGGACAAGTTGGCTCTTCCCCCTTAATCATCTCTGTATCCCCCTGGGAAGTTCATCCTGATTTCCCTTACTCACTTAAGAGGGAAACCAGAAAGGGACCCTGTGACCTAGAGACGAGGGCAAACATTGTTTCCTGGCCTGTGAAGGGGCAGACTCTTCTGAGCTGAGAATCCAAGATCCCTATACCACTAAAAGATCCAAACTCTCCAGTCACACAGTTACTGAAGAATCTACGCTAACCATGTGAAAGGGAATTTTAAATGCCCACGTCCGATTGTGTAGAAGGAAACTTGACTTCATTTCAAAGGGGTCACCTCTGTCTATTTCTCTTCTCTCTTAGGAGCAATCTGTCATGATCAAGGACAATTTGAAAAATGTAGCAAACTTAAGAAGAGGAGCCTGGTCCCCCTCTTGGACAGCCCTTCTCCAACTCTCCCTCACTCTGGAAGGAGGTAGAAATTCTAGAATCACAGATACAGACTGGAGACACAGCATTCAATCCACACGACAGACGGCAGGGGTGGCATCCAGGTCATTGTCAGGGAGTCAGCTCCTCCAGGCACTCATGAGGGACTCCACAGTTGTCCGTCCCCCATCCTCCGTTCCCCGTCCCCCATCCTCCGTTCCCCATGCTGACCTCTCATCAATACCTGGGCCGGGTCAGGGTCAGTGTGGGGACACGGAGACACGTTAACCCTCATGCACTTTGATCAGAGCGGAGCCCCGGCCCCACATCAGAGCCTGTTGATACTCTGTGTACAATCGCACCGGTTTCCATACATACTAGAGGCAGCGCACAGGGAGTGGGGGAGTGGACGAGACGGGCAGATGCAGGCGGAGTCCAGGGAAGGAGTGACACCTGGGAGAGCGTCAGTGACAGGGCCACCGTGAGAAGCTCCGTGAGCACGCGGTGAGTGGCCGTCTGCTCATCAAACCTCGTGGTTCTGAAAGGGACTGAAGTGGCTTCTCAAACCCACACTGCGCAGCAAGATTCATGTGTTCTTCTCGAGCGTTCGCTGAGCACCTACTATGTGCAGGCCCTGCACTGGGAGCTGAGCGCGTGCTGAGGACCAGATGGGTCCCACACTCAGTCAGCTGGAGAGAAATGGAGACGCTGTTACCCCTTGATGAGGATGTGCCTGAGCTGTGGGGAAACAGTTGGGGGGTGACTAACTCTGACCCTGACTGGGGTCTAGAGTGAGAGCTCCCCGATAACCTGGGGAGTTTGGGCATTTGGAGACCATCTTCACTTCTGAGGGGAGCTGACAGAGATGGCCCAGATGGAGGAGGGACTTGCCTTATGTCCTGGATCCAGGTTTCCCCAAACCTGAGCTCCGTTCCCAGCATCACCTGGCTTCGGGGGGCTTATGGGACAATCATGGTGATGACGCGACCCCCTTCCTCATTCCCAGGCCACACAGCAAACTTTCCCACGCTGACAGTAATTATACTAACCAGAGTTTGACTTGCAAGGAGACAATGAAAGTACGTTATTTAAATAGTGATTATTAAAATCATGCTGGGGGGTTGCTACATAATAGGTAATTATCTGGAACATAACTGGGAAAATAATGTAGTGAATGCTATTTAGCTCTTCCCACTGAAACCAGAGTTAATCCTGGGGAGCGAGCGGCGTACTCAGTGGCACCAGTGACATTTGCAATTATATTCTTATTACGTCTCAATTGAGCGGAGATGCTTCCTCAAGGTTATTGACACTTCCCCTTCACATCCAGCCAGAACACATCAAACCATTGCTCCATTTACACCTTTGTACCACTATGCATTTGCTTATTGTTTTTATATGCACTCCTTCACCTCTAGTACTAGTTTTATCTTTCATACATTTATTGCTTCTTTCATTCATTTATTCACACACTTATCCTGTGTTCATTTATTCCTTGCTATTCATTCCTCCTTCCATTGATTGTACTTTCATTCACTCTTTCTTCCCTTGTTTATTTATGTACCCAGTTCCTCACTCAGTCAACCAGCGACTTCTTCATTCCTTCACACTTCATTGGGTCATTCGCTCCACCACTCGAGGATGTGCTCTTTCATTCGTCACTTCATTCTTTCATTTATTTGTTATTCCCTGGTTCACTCATTTATTCAACGGTTCATGTAGTTGTCCACCCCTTCATTCATTCATCATTTGACTGTGAACGGTTTGTTCATATGCAATGTGAGGGTTGCATCTGTCTGGTGTGACTGCGGCCATGCCACCTCTCTGGCATTTTCTAGGCATTTCAGTAGAAGGGGCCTTGGGGCTTCTCTTTTTTTAAAGCCAACTTTTTATTATAGGATAATGGAATGTAAAATATACATAGAGCAAAGTACACAAATCATAAGTGTATGGCTAGAAGAATTTTACCATCCTCCGTTCCCCATGCTGACCTCTCATCAATACCTGGGCCGGGTCAGGGTCAGTGTGGGGACACGGAGACACGTTAACCCTCATGCACTTTGATCAGAGCGGAGCCCCGGCCCCACATCAGAGCCTGTTGATACTCTGTGTACAATCGCACCGGTTTCCATACATACTAGAGGCAGCGCACAGGGAGTGGGGGAGTGGACGAGACGGGCAGATGCAGGCGGAGTCCAGGGAAGGAGTGACACCTGGGAGAGCGTCAGTGACAGGGCCACCGTGAGAAGCTCCGTGAGCACGCGGTGAGTGGCCGTCTGCTCATCAAACCTCGTGGTTCTGAAAGGGACTGAAGTGGCTTCTCAAACCCACACTGCGCAGCAAGATTCATGTGTTCTTCTCGAGCGTTCGCTGAGCACCTACTATGTGCAGGCCCTGCACTGGGAGCTGAGCGCGTGCTGAGGACCAGATGGGTCCCACACTCAGTCAGCTGGAGAGAAATGGAGACGCTGTTACCCCTTGATGAGGATGTGCCTGAGCTGTGGGGAAACAGTTGGGGGGTGACTAACTCTGACCCTGACTGGGGTCTAGAGTGAGAGCTCCCCGATAACCTGGGGAGTTTGGGCATTTGGAGACCATCTTCACTTCTGAGGGGAGCTGACAGAGATGGCCCAGATGGAGGAGGGACTTGCCTTATGTCCTGGATCCAGGTTTCCCCAAACCTGAGCTCCGTTCCCAGCATCACCTGGCTTCGGGGGGCTTATGGGACAATCATGGTGATGACGCGACCCCCTTCCTCATTCCCAGGCCACACAGCAAACTTTCCCACGCTGACAGTAATTATACTAACCAGAGTTTGACTTGCAAGGAGACAATGAAAGTACGTTATTTAAATAGTGATTATTAAAATCATGCTGGGGGGTTGCTACATAATAGGTAATTATCTGGAACATAACTGGGAAAATAATGTAGTGAATGCTATTTAGCTCTTCCCACTGAAACCAGAGTTAATCCTGGGGAGCGAGCGGCGTACTCAGTGGCACCAGTGACATTTGCAATTATATTCTTATTACGTCTCAATTGAGCGGAGATGCTTCCTCAAGGTTATTGACACTTCCCCTTCACATCCAGCCAGAACACATCAAACCATTGCTCCATTTACACCTTTGTACCACTATGCATTTGCTTATTGTTTTTATATGCACTCCTTCACCTCTAGTACTAGTTTTATCTTTCATACATTTATTGCTTCTTTCATTCATTTATTCACACACTTATCCTGTGTTCATTTATTCCTTGCTATTCATTCCTCCTTCCATTGATTGTACTTTCATTCACTCTTTCTTCCCTTGTTTATTTATGTACCCAGTTCCTCACTCAGTCAACCAGCGACTTCTTCATTCCTTCACACTTCATTGGGTCATTCGCTCCACCACTCGAGGATGTGCTCTTTCATTCGTCACTTCATTCTTTCATTTATTTGTTATTCCCTGGTTCACTCATTTATTCAACGGTTCATGTAGTTGTCCACCCCTTCATTCATTCATCATTTGACTGTGAACGGTTTGTTCATATGCAATGTGAGGGTTGCATCTGTCTGGTGTGACTGCGGCCATGCCACCTCTCTGGCATTTTCTAGGCATTTCAGTAGAAGGGGCCTTGGGGCTTCTCTTTTTTTAAAGCCAACTTTTTATTATAGGATAATGGAATGTAAAATATACATAGAGCAAAGTACACAAATCATAAGTGTATGGCTAGAAGAATTTTCTGAAACGAAATATACGTGTAGGACAAACACCAGGATAAGCAAGAGAAAGTTACCGGTAGCCCAGCCTGTCTCTATCCTTCCGAGCCTAGACTGGTAATCGGTACCGTGATGTCTAACACTGCATACTGCCTGTGCCTGGTCCAGAGCGTCACACAAGCGGATTTGAACTATTTTGTGCTCTGGCGGGCCTTGTTTCCACTTTGTTCAACATTATGTTTGTGTGGTTTATCCAAGTTTCTGCGTTGATTGTACATTGTTCGCTCGTGTTGATATGTGTACATTGTTTGAATATGCAACTATTTATTTACCCATCTAACTCCAGGTGAAATTGAGTACTGTCCACTTTGGGACTACTGTGAACAGTGCTGTTGTGGAATTCTTGTGTGTGTCTTTTGGGGAACATATGGATGAATTTCTGCTAGATGGACACCTCGGAGTGGAATTTCTGGATTTCATGGACTATTTCATGAACATATGTATAGCAATCTACACATACACTGAGATATATATATATATATACACAGAGTATATGTACATATGACTATACGTATGTTCAGCCATAAAAGATACCATCACACAGTGTTCCAAAGTGGTTATTGCAATTTGTATTCCCACCAGCAGTGTGTGAAGCCCATCCTTCCCCCACAGACATGCCCCTGAATCACTCGCTTTCCCCATGACCTCACCTCACCTCACCTCACCACACCTGGCCCAGGGGCTCAGTTCTCCTTCCCAGTCTTGCCCCTCCTTGGGGCTGCAGTGAAGGTCTTCCTCTTCCCTCATTCTGTTGTTGGTTCCTTCCAGCCCTGGTCCTGGGCACACGTTCTCAAGCCACTCTGGGTGAGTGGCTTGAGGCCAGGTCATCTGGACCTGGCCCAGCCTGGCTGCCTTTCCCACCCTAGGGACTTTGTTGGGGGATGAGGTACCCAGGCATCCTGACCTACCTCCTGGGGTAACTGGCCCATGGCTGAGGCCTTCTGCTGGGCACTGGGGGTCTTTGATAAACCAGGTGTAGGTCTTGCCCTTGCACAGTTCACAGAGTAGTGTCTGAGATATTGCCGGGGTTTCTCTTGTTGTGACTCAAAGATGGGTAGTCAGATTTGAAAGGAAGAAGTTGACAGAGGAAATTTCACATGGAGAGAATCATAGAACTTGGCATCTGATTTACTGGGGGTGGGGTGGGGGTGGGGATGTCATAGGCTAGAAAGTACCTGAACTTTAAAATGAGTTCGATCTGGGCTCAAATTCCAATGCATTCATGTCTAGCTGTGTGACTGGAAGGTGATAGCACCAATTTTGGTGATTAGAACATGTGGAGGTGCCATCAGTGCATCCAGGAGGAGATGTCCAGTGGGCTGTTAGGAATCCAGAGACTGAGGGCAAGGGCCCTGGAGTTGGAGCTGGAAGATCTGGAGAGTCTCACCTCTGTGACCCTCTCTAGGGACTGCAGTCAGCCAAACCCACTTTTCCTTCTGTTTCCTTCTCTGATTCTCCAGCAGTGTGACCTTGGGAAAGTCCTTTCACCTGTTTGTGTCTCAGGTGCCACAATCATGAAATGGGGATAAAAAGACTGGCCTCCTGGGACTATGCAGGAGATTGAGTGAGACGGTGGAGGTGAAGGGGTTAACAAACCCTGCCGCCTAATCCATCCTGGGTTGGTCATCACATTCTCTCGGAGGGTGGTGTTTCCCTCACTTTGGTCCTATGCAGCACCCCGCAGGATTCCACTTCCCTCCTTCTTTCCACTCCCTGCTCACTTACTTTCCTTTGTATCAGTTTTTCTTTGACTTATTTTAATTTTAGACTCAAAAAGATTGTTAGAGACCAACTGGCCCAACCCCTTGCTTTACACCTTGGGGAAACTGAGGCCCGGAGAAGTAGAGCAACGGGCTCGAGGTCACCCAGCCAGCTGTGGTCCAGCTCCCAGCTCCACTCAGGATCAATGTCTTTGCTCAGTGTGGCTCCTACTCTATGTTCCAGGGAGATGTTCAACCTCGTCTGGGAATTTTCTGACTGATATTCTCAGAAAGAACAAAGCCAACAAGCATGAACGCTGCCTTTGAAAAGCTGGAAGCTAATTTGTCTTGGGGCCCTATTTTCCTTTTTGACTCACCCAAAACCACGTTTTCTGATCTGAACTGGCTGTCAGGTTCACTCCAAAGCAAGCATGCTTGATCTATTGCCTATGTGAACATAGCATGCTATTGATGTAATTAAAAATGCCATCAAAAAAGTTTATGACAAGTGAAGGGCTTTGATTTGGGGGTACTCAAGTTGCTTTCAAACTTTTACTTTAATTTTTAAGTCAGGAGACAGCAAATTATTTTAAAAGGTTACCTTCACCTTGAAAACACCCCAGATGACGTCGCTTGAGCACATGTTGAATGTGTGAAATGTGAGTGTTTTATCACTTATCTAAGCTTTTCCCCGGTGATGGGAAGACCTAGGCCAGGGACTCCCTGCTGCACTGCGTCATCAACAATTTCTCTTTGCAGCCTGAGGGTTTGTTTCTTTAGTTCCCTCCAAGAGACCAGATGGACCTACTCGACTCAGATGAAGACAGGCAGCGACAAGACTTGATTTCAGATTTATCAGCCCTTTCCATTTACTGATGATAATAGCTACCATCTCCAGAGGGCCTACAATGTGCCATGCACCGTGTTGGGTGCTTGTTTGTTTAGTTATTGTTCGTTATTCATGATCCTTACTGTAAACCTGGAAAATACGTTTATTTAAGCTCCCAGCTTTATCACAGCTACATCTGTCTGGATTATTGCGGGAGCTGTTCAACGTCCTCCCTGGTTCCATTTTTGCCTTCTACGGTCTTGTCTCCATGGAGCAGAAGAATAGAGCCTTTGAAAGTGCCAGTGTAACCAGGTCCTTTCTGCTTACACCCTCCATGGCTCCCATCTTCTTCGGATTAAAGAGTCCTTCACGGGCACCCAAGGTGCCTGGGACCTCTCTCTCCCCCCTCCCCTAACCCTCCCTCCCCTCTCTGCCCCAGTCACATGGGGACCAACCCTCCTTGATGACCCTCGAGTATGCCAGGCACACTCCCACCTCCTGTCTCACAATTGTGGTTCCTGTGGCCTGGAGTGCTCTCCCCATGTACGCTCATGTGTCACACCTTTTATGATCCAGTTGACCTTTAGGGATTAAGGTTACCGAGGGCTTAGATGATCTTTAGGATGCCAGTTATTACTAAGGGCAATGCTCCTGAAACTTTTCTTACAAAACCCTCTTAGGGCAGGGGGTAGTGAATGCTCTCTGTGCATCTGAGGGCATTGACAGAAATGAGCCACCACGGAACAGAACATTTTGAGGACTGCGCACTGATCTTGAAAAAAGTCATGTTAATTTTCACTGTATTCCATTATATATTTGTATTTTCTTGAATTAAAAAAAAATCTTCCACTAAATCTTTGAGTAGTATTGATGCTTTAGGAGGGTTGGCTTATCATTCAAAAAGGTGCTGTGCCTGGGACTCCACCAACTGGAGAAGCAGAGATTTGGCAGTAGAGAGGTAGGGTGAGGTCTTGGAGTAGGTAGAGTAAGCTGAAGCTCCAGTTGGCTTAGAGGGCCTTTGAGAAGTAAAGAGCCATGTGGTTAAGAGCACGTACCTCCTATTTCACACCAACCAGCCAAGTATCTTTATCCCCAATGTCCTCATCTTTAAAATGCCACTAACATTGGGGATTACTTCATAGAGCTCCTGTGAACAATGGAACAATGAGTGCAAAGCAGCCAGCACGCAGTGACATCATTGCTATTGCTAGCTATCATCATAGCAGGGCTGATTTTTAGGGTCTTCAGCCCAGGGACATGACTGAAATATTTTGGGTGGATTTCTGCAGCACTTGCAGAGGGAAGTAGACAGGGATGTTGTCTGGGGCCAGGAGCTGATCTTGGTTCCGGTTCCAGCTCTGCCACTAACTCACAGAGGGACCCTCGGTAGGACTTCTTCTCTCCCTGGGCCTCAGTTTTCTCATCTATAAAATACAGAAGTTTGGATAGAACAATTGCCAAAACACTTCCAGCTAGAACATTCTCTGAATCTGGGAGTTGCTTTCTTGACCTGTTGAAAAACATTTCAACGTCTCATGAGGTGTCTGCTAAAGAAGCTTCTAAAAAATCGAATTAGTTTGGTGTTGATGAATATGGCCACATTTATTAGCCATTCGTCAAGAATCTTCTGTATAGGAGAACAGAAGGGATAAAACACTTAGAGAACAAAAATATGGTGGGCAATCAGCAGACTCACAGCCTGTTGGGTGGTTTTCCCCATATGGGGACAGAATTAGGGCTGTGGAACTCAGAGATAGCACCTGCATTGTACCTCAAACCAGGCATCCTAGAATCAGAGGATTGTGGCTCATGGAGGGAATTTATTTTGCCCAAGGGGCTATAAAGCTGATCCAAGTCACTGACCTTTCAGTCCAGTGACCATTTTATCAATTTACATCACTACTCCAACACTCCTGGCATTTCTTCACCTGTAAAATGAAGAGAGAGATTGTTAAACTCTCTCTCCAAGATTCCTTCTCACTATATTAATTTACTGTTCCTTGAGTCATGAAAGACATATGGAAGCTGGGGTTAGAACCTAGGCCAGCATGGCCACTGTCCAAGGTTCTAAAGGAGAGTGAGGGCCTGTCCCTACAACCAGGCCCCCACAGCCAAGGGGAGGAGGGCACACTTGGCTTCAGAACCTCATTCCATCCACCCTAGAATCATTATTTCTACTATCTCATGGCTCCCCCACGTGCCAGGCTCTCGGTGCCCTCCCCAGCTAAGCCTTGGAAACCGTATATGACAGGGGCCTTTGGAGAGAAAACAGCAGTGGTGAATGGTATGTTAGCTTTGTTTTCTCACTGATGAGACACTGAAACTCTGTCCTAGGTTTGGGTGGTCCAGAAAAAAGAACGCCAAAGCTAAGCTCTCTCCATCAGCCATGATACCATATGATGGAGGAGGGGCACTCTCGGATATACTAAAGGGCACACGCACAAGCTGTGGTCAGGTTATTATCTAAGACCTTAGATGGGCTGGCTGTCAAGACCCTGTAGGAGCAGCTACAGCCAACAGAGTGGGAGACCAGGGATGTGGAAAAGATGGGCCAGGAAGGGCAGGAGATCCCATGGTCAGACTCACAACTTGGAATCAGTTGGGCTGGAGAACTGCAGGAGGGAAGGTAGATTTGAGGAGGCCAGAAGGTAAAATCCTGGGAAGTGCCTGATGTAATCATCTCCTTCCAATTTAGTTTTACATTCACCGAGCACTCCCTGTGTTACACGTGTGGTTTCATTTAGTTCGTTTTAGTGACACAATAAAGAATACAGCATTATTGCCACTTTACAACTAAGTAAACGTAGCCTCAGAGTGGTGGAGGGACTTGCCCAAGCTCTCTCAGGTTGGGGAGGGGACAGAAGTGCGTTTGGAATAAACTCTGTCTGCCTGTAAAACCCTCATTCATTCCAGAGCAAACACTCCCACCCCTGACTCTGAACGCAATGGAAACAGGGCTGGACTTGTCTGGAGTGAGTGGGGAGGGTGGGTACAGCAAGGGTGCTGAGTCCCTTCCTGCCACCTGACTTTTGTGCAAACACAGCACATTGAATTGGTATGACTTGGAAGCCTGTTTCTGGGAGAAGCTGGCATCTTATGGCTGACAGTGTCTCTAAGTGCCCATGGGAAAAGTGATGTGGGAATATCCACTGGTCGATTAATCAAAGGAGATTGGCCTTTGGGTCATACTTGGCCCTTAGGCCAGGAGTCATAAACACTGACTCACCCACCAGACGTATCTGGGACATTGAGTACTTTCTCTCTCTTGGTATCATGTGATTCCTTGAATACATAAGAGCCGTTTGTTGATCATCTACTGAACTCATTCAGCAAATGTCTATTGAGTGCCTACTAGGTTCTGGGCACAGTGAACCCCACAAAGTGGGCGATGACAGAGACCGGCCAGCCGGAATCCCGCTGTGCGCACTGTGCTGGTGGCCTCTGTAGCCACGTGGGGGCTCCCCTTTCACACTCTGCCCCCTCCTGCTGCCCAATTTCAGATGCTATGTCCCCCTCCCCCCCGCATCATTTGCTGGTCCTTGGTCTTAGAGCTGGGGCTGGGGATGGGAGGAGGGAAACAGCAAGCACATGGAAGACAAATCACAGAGCCAAAGTGGGGATCTTCCTCCTGTTTCTTACTTTAAGAAATGACAAGTTTACCGCAAATTAATTCAAGCTCAGTTCATACCTGAAGAAGAAAAGGGAGCTGGTTAGACTCAATTTCTTGGTCAGCTTTTCAAGCCTGGTATTAATCTATTCATCAGCTTCGTTCACCAGGAGAAATGACGCTGCTTCAGGAGTTTTCTAACTGAAAATAATGCCTCATTAAGTTAAACATATTAACCTGAGAACAGCACTGATGTCAGACAGACTAATGAATGTCATTATAGGGAATGCACAGTAGTCCTCGAGGGACCCAACCGGCCATTAGAAACCCTCTGCAAATGCACTCAGCTATTGTCCCAAGGATGTGGAATCTCGAGGGAGGGAGGGAGGGAGATGGGAAAGGAGCTGGTGTGGAGCTGCGGTCATCCCGGGGAGCGGTGCCCTGATGAATCCCTGCATCTTTGAATGCTGTGAGGGGCGCATGGCCAAGGGAGGCACCAAGTGTAAAGTGACTCGTTGTTGGGTCCAAAGGGAGGGACACTGGGTTTAGCTTCTAGAACAGGAGGGAAAGCAGAAGGCTCAGAGTTCAGACATCAGAACACTGGGTCCTGGTCCCAGGTCTCCTCATCACAGTGGACGAAATTTCATTCCAGCCCATCTTTTCGGAGCCGAGCGCTGTGCTGGGCATATTCACATGCATTGTATTCATGCAACCCTCACAGGATCCCAGGGAAACTGAGGCTCAGAGGAGTCAAGGGGCTTGCCCAATGTCACCAGTGAGTGGGTGGGAGATCTGAGACCGAGACCCAGCCTAGCTGACCCTGGTGGAGGCTTCCTCTTCCAACCTACCCGGCCTCTCCCTCCTGATGGTCTGTCTTCAAAGCCGTCCAGACTCCTTCTCCAGGACCCTGTAATTCCTTCATTACAGCTGTGCGGGACTCCTCTGGTCTGGAGCTGGTGTACCCCCTCGCAGAGGGAGTCCCGCTGTTCACGGAGGGGCGTGAGTTCCGATCACTATGGGCACCTGCTCTCTCGCAAGGTCAGCTCTGACAGCTCTGGCTGAGTGTTGTGGCTGCAACGTAATTGCACATTGGGCTACTTTATATGCTGAATGGAACAAATTCTGCGTGAAATGCTATGTTTAACTCCACTGTAATTATTTCTGCAATTATTTATTTAATTTTCATATCTCCTGTAAGTTCTTTGGTGGCAGGTTCTATCACTATCTTCGTCATTTTCTATTCTTTGGTGCCTGGCACATACAGTAGGCACATTTTAAGTATCTGCTGGGTGGTTGAATAAAGGATGCGCTGAAAGGGGGATGTGAGTTCTACCAGCTCAGTTTCTTTAGGCAGGGTGAAATACCTGTGGAATCTTAGGAACAAAGATAATGGTGAAGAGACGATTGAGAAGAGCCAAGGCACTGGAAGAAACACTGCAAAGCTATTGAGTCCCGCAGCTCTGCAGTGAGAGAGATGTGGTGTATCAGTTAGCTAATACTGCATAACAAACTACCCGGAAACTTATTGGCTTAAGATATAAGCATTTATTTAGCTCAGGAGTGTGTACGTAAGCTGGGTGCTTCTGCTGATGGGGTGGGTCTTCTTGATCTCGGTTGGGTTCACTCATGCACCTGCAGTCAGCTGTGGACTGGCTCAGGGCGGGGGCAGTCCCTGGTTTAGCATGGCCTCAGCTGGGATGGCTCATTTCTCTTTCATGTGGCCTCCTCTGACAGTGGGCCTGTTCCTATCTTCATGGTGAAGATAAAGGTACAAAAGAGGGAGTGAAAGCGCACAAAGTAGTTTTGAGACATGGGTTGGCGGATTGACCACATATTCTTATTTTCCATATTCTTGATGCTCTGTGTTAGAGGCTGGTTCTCTCCAGGAAGGGCTAGTTAGTTCCTAGAGATAGCAAGTGACTCCCCTGTGAGAATGCCTTTGATGTACAAACCAACCAATCCAGAGCCTCCAGCCCTGATCACCCCTATCTAACTCTCACATACCAAGTCAATATTCTTGCTGCCCTAAATCACCCCAAGCTAGGTGCTGTCAACCAGGGACCACCCCTATAGCCCAGAGCTGCCAAAATTACTCAGATTATCTAATCATAAGCTTACTCAGCATTCCTACCTTGCCTTGCCCATTTCTTCCCACAGAAGGCCGGAAAAAAGCTCTGGGCCATGCCTTCCCTTCTTCCCCTTCTGCTTCCTGACCCACCTCGGTGCTTCCCCATGTGGCCCTGCATGCAGTGCTATGCCTCATTTTTCTAGGGATCTATGCATTTAAACTTCCTCCCTTATAACATGTCTTCACGTCTTACCATACCTGGTTAAAATAACCCTGAGTATATTTTTAAAACTTGAAGTATAGTTGATTTACAATATTGTGTTAGTTTCAGGTGCACAGCAAAGAGATGCCATTATATATATATTTAGATTATTTTTCATTATAAGTTGTTATAATATATTGAATGTAGTTCCCTGTGCTATACAGTCGATCCTTGTTGCTTGTCTATTTTATGTATAGTAGTTTGTATCTGTTAATCCCACACCCCTAATTTATCCCCTCCCCCTCCCTTTCCCCTTTGATAACCATAAGCTTGTTTTCTATGCCTGTGAGTCTGTTTCTGTTTTGTATAGAGATTCTTTTGTACTATTTTACTAGCCAACAGGCAAATGAAAAGATGCTCAACACTGGGTACATTTTAACACAACTGGTACAGCAAAGCGGGGTGGTTTGACACTAGGTGGAGATGCTATGTCTTCAGACTGCCCTCTGCTTACTAACCGGACCCCACAGACAGCGGCCACTGCCCTGAGAGGCACAGCCAGGTGTTGGGGCGCATGCTGCTTGATGGTGACGGCATTGTGCTGTTTCTGTCAGGTGGTGCTGTGATCTCCCAACCGCAAATTGTGGAGCTCGAAAAGCTGAGTCCTCCCGGAGCTGTTGGTGGTCTAGAGTTTCAGGTGTTCAGGACAGAGCATCCAGGGGTGTGGAGGTGATTAGCTACTTCAGTTTCCCCAAGAGACCCCTCTGCAGGGGACAAGGAATGACTACACTTCTGGTGCTGTGGGACAAGTCTGACCAGCTGACTGGGCAGGACCTACAAGCCTTGGGGCCATCTGGGTCATTTCGATGAACGTGCTTAGTACCTGGGACGTTATATACTCCTGGTGACGGTCACCACCTCCCCTTTCCACTTGGAGCTTTGCGGAGTCACATTTGCGCCTGTTCTGTAGAGTAGTCGGGAAGTGCGCCACCTGAACCTTTGCCATGTGTCGAGGGTCCCATTTGCGGGGTCAGTGCGAGTTTCTCCTCCTCCGGGGAGTGCGATGCCCTGCAAACCTTGTGGTTCAGGCTGCAAGCTTCTCTGCTGTCATCTGCTTGCTGCTGTTGCGATTTGTTTCCCCACCCAGTGGGATATAGAAGGGCCCCCCCCACCCCGGACACCAGAGGCTCAATGTTTAATAAAAAAGGGGAAAGGAGGGCTTCCCTGGTGGCGCAGTGGTTGAGAGTCCACCTGCCGCCGATGCAGGGGACATGAGTTTGTGCCCTGGTCCGGGAGGATCCCACATGCCGCGGAGCGGCTGGGCCCGTGAGCCATGGCCGTTGGGCCTGCACGTCCGGAGCCTGTGCTCCTCGAAGGGAGACGCCACAACAGTGAGAGGTCTGCGTACCGCAAAATAAACAAACAAATAAACAAAAAACAAAAAAAAAAAGGGGGAAAGGAAAGGAACATCCCAGTCCTGGTTCCCTTCAGACCCCTCACTCCCCGAGGATATGGTTCAATTAATAAAAAAATGTAAAACATCTAATCAGTGTGCAAGGGCTCTCTGAAGTACTGCGTGTCAGTACCAGGGAATTCCACACTCAAAAGAAAAAAACTTGAAAAAGAAAGCTGATAGCACTGGTGCTGTCTCAGATGTAAACCCCAGCCCCTCTGAGCTTGAGTGGGATGCCCTAGAAAGGGAGGCCACCGCTCACAGCAGAGGCCACTGGGGACCACTCAGAGTCCAGCTAGTAAGCACCCTAAAGAAAAAGGAAAAAAAGAAAACTATGGTCAAAGACAGACATGAAAAAAAAAAAAAAGGAAAAGAAGTTACTCACCTAGAGATACAAGCCAGAGCCCATACCACACTCTTCTTCTTTATCAAACTCTCACACACCATGCCAATATTTCCCCTGCCCTAAATGACCCCAGAGCCAGTTACCAGGCACCTCGGGGTGACTCCAATAGTCCATAGTCTGCAAAAATTATTCAGACTGTCCAATTCTAAGGTTACTCAGCATACCTACCTTGCCCCACCCATTCTTTCTCACAAAAACCCTAATAAAGACTTTGGGCCATGCTCTCCCTTACTCTCCTTCTGCCTCCTAACCCACCCTAGTGCTTCCCCAGATGGCCCTGTGCAGTGTGCCCTGCTTCTTCTAGGGATCTGTGAGGATAAACTTCTTCCTTAATGACAATCATTTCTGTGTCTGCGTGTCTTACCATACCTGATGTTAAAAAAACAACAGCCCTTTACAATGTTGTGTTAGCTTCTGCTGTACAGTGAAGTGAATCAGCTATATGTATACATATATCCCCTCCCTCTTGGACCTCCCTCCTCCCACCCCCCATCCCACCCATCTGTGTCATCACAGAGCACTGAGTTGATCTCCCTGTGCTATACAGCAGGTTCCCACTAGCTATCTATTTTACCCATGGTAGTGTATTTATGTCAAATCTAATCTCCTAATTCATCCCACCCTCCCCTTCCCCCTCTGTGTTCACACATCCATCCTCTAATTGTACTCCAAAAAAAAAAAAAAAACCAGGATAACCAACAAGGACCTACTGTGTAGCACAGGGAACTCTGCTCAATATTATGTAACAACCTAAAATGGGAAAAGGATTTGAAAAAGAATAGGTACGTGTATATGTATAACTGAATCACTTTGCTGTACACCTGAAACTAACACACATATAGTTAATCCACTATATTCCAGTATAAAATAAAAAGTTTAAAAAAACACAAAAAGACAACAACCCTGGGCATATTTTAGGACAGCTGGGAACTGGCACATCACTTCTACCACATTCTATGGGCCAAAGCAAGTCACAGGGTCATCCCAGATTCAAGAGCTGGGGAAAAAGACCTCATCTCTTGATGGGAAGAGAAGCAAAGTCATATTTCAAAGATCAGGAGACAGATGCAGACAGAGAAGAAGTATGGTGGCCACTTTCCAATCTGTTTTTACACGTTTTAACATTTCATTATTCGCCATTTATATTCCTTATGAAAATTCTCAGCAAACTAGGAGTAAAAAGGAACTTTTGCAAACTGATAAAGAGAACCTGTGAAAGCCAACAGCTAACATACTTAATGGTGAAAGAGTGAATATTCTACCGCTAAGATCGGGAACAAGAGAAGGATGTCCTTTTTCAAAATCTGCTCTGTTCAACACTGTACTTAAGGGTCTAGCCAGTACAATGAGGTGTGAAAAAGAAATGAAATGCATCCACACAGGAAGGGAATAAGTAAAACTTTAGTTGCAGACAACGTGATCAGCTACGTAGAAAACCCAAAGGAATCTAAGTTATTAGAACTAATAAATGAGCTTAGCAAGGTTTCAGGATGCAAGGTCAATATAGAAAAATCAACTGTATATTTACTAGTAACGAACAATTAGAGATTGAAATAAAAACTACCATTTACAACAGCATCAAAAATTTTTAAATGCTCAGGGATAACTCTGAAAAAAGATGCATGAGACCTATACACTCTGGACTAAAAAAAAGCATCGGTGTGAGAAATTAAACAGGATCCGAATATATGAAGAGACATATACCGTTCAAGGTCAGGGGACCTAATATTGATGCGTCAGTTCTCTTGGTCAACTCAATCCAATTGAAAGTCCAACAGGCATTTGTTTTTTTTGGAAATGTACAAGCTGTTTTTAAAATTCATAGGGAAATGCAAAAGACCTAGAATAGTCAAAACACTGTGAAAAAGGATATATTTGGAGGATTAATGCTACTTAACTTCAAGACTTATAAGGCTCAAGGAATCAAAACAGTGTCATATTGACATATTTGTCAGAAGATCAATAGAGCAAGATAGAGGGCCCAGAAAGAGATCCATAGATATATGCACAACTGAATTTTGCCAAAGGTGAAAAGGAAATTCAGTAGAGAAATTGTTTTTTCATCAAATGGTCCTGGCACTATTGGATGTCCCTATGCAAAAAAGTGAGCTTCAGTTCATACCTTACATCACACAAAAACTTAATTTAAAATTGATTACAGATCTAAATATACATCCTAAAATGGTATAACTTCTAGAAGAAAACAGAGGAAAAAATCTTTGTGACCTTGGGTTAGGCAAACTTTCTTAGATGACACCAAGAGCATGATCTGTAAAAGAAAACACTGATAAATTGAAGTTAATGAAAGTTAAAAAAAAATTTACTCTTTGAAAGATAGTCAGAGAATTAAAATACAAGCCATGGACTCAGAGAAAATATTTGCAAAGCATATATCTGATAAAAGATTTATATCCAGAGTATATAAAGAACCCTCAAAACAAACAACTAATAAACAGTAGACAAAGGAGTTGAGCACATAATCAAAGAAGATCTGTGAATGGCAAATAAATAACACATGAAAAGATGCCAAACATCACTAGTGATTAGGAAAGCACGAATTAGAACCACAGTGAAATGCCTCTATAGACCTGGGGTATCACAATGGCTAAAATTTAAAAGATGGACCATATCAAGTTTTGCCCAGGGTATGGAAGAACTGGAATGCTCATACATTGCTGGTGGGAATGTAAAATCATACAGCCAATTTGGAGAACAGTTCGATAGTTTCTTACAAAGTTAAACACCTACCATATGATCTAGCTCTTCCACTCCCAGTTATTCACCAAAGGGGAACGTGAAAGTCCATAGCAACTTTAAATGTAATAGCCTCAAACTAGAAACAACCCAAATGTCCATTGACAGGTCAATGGATGGACAAATTCAGCATATTTATATAATGTGATACTACTTAGCAATAAAATAACTATCGATACATGCAACATGAGTGGATCTCAAAATAATTACACTGTTGCCAGATATAAA
The DNA here is from genome assembly GCF_003031525.2 of Neophocaena asiaeorientalis asiaeorientalis. Classification (NCBI taxonomy): domain Eukaryota; kingdom Metazoa; phylum Chordata; class Mammalia; order Artiodactyla; family Phocoenidae; genus Neophocaena; species Neophocaena asiaeorientalis. The sequence continues at coordinate 7,007,322 of NW_020175402.1, forward strand.
GGATCACATTGCTGTATGATTCTATTTACATAAAATTCTAGAAAATGCCAATTCATTGATAGTGACAAAAAGCGGATCCATGGCTGTCCAGGGATGGGGGCGGGGGAGAGCAGAGACGGACAGGAGAGAGGGATTATAAAGGAGCACATGGAGATTTTTGGGGGTGATGGGTACTTTGATTATCTTGATTGCAGTGATGGTTTCAAGGATGTATATAAAAAAACTTACTGGGCTTCCCTGGTGGCGCAGTGACTGAGAGTCCGCTTGCCGATGCAGGGGACACGGGTTCGTGCCCCGGTCCAGGAAGATCCCACATGCTGCGGAGTGGCTGGGCCCGTGAGCCATGGCCGCTGAGCCTGCGCGTCCGGAGCCTGTGCTCCGCAACGGGAGAGGCCACAACAGTGAGAGGCCCCCGTACCGAAAAAAAATAAACAAAAAACCTTACCAAATTGTATGTTTTAAATACATGCAGTTTATGTCAATTATATTATACTTCACTAAAGTATTACGAGACTAAACTGAAGTAACACATGTAGAACACTAAAAGGGTCAGGCACAATTTCCCAGTGGCTGGAAGCTGATGTCATTAAATTTTTTTTTTGGTTTTATTTTTTTAAACATCTTTATTGTGTCATGGGCTCGGGGGAGGGGAGGATAAGGTGGATGTGGTGCAGACTTAGAAAGAGGGGTTTGGTCACCAGGACAGGAGATACCGCGAATGGAGGCTTTTCGGTGAGCCCACGACACCCCCGTCCCAGGGAGAAGGGGCCTCAGTCTATGCTTTCCTCTGAGGATTGTTGTGGGGAGGGCGGGGGGGGGTAGGCAAGGTAGCCCTAGAGGAGGAGTTAGGTACATGGGGATCCCCCAACTCCCTGCTGTGTGACCTTGGGCAAGTTGCCTTCCCTCTCTGGGCCTCAGTTTCCTCATCTGTAGATGGGGGACAGTGATTTAAACAGCTCTTCCCTCACAGGGGGGTTGAGGACATGAGCCCTAAAAGCCATACAAATGGACACCCAGGAGTAGAGGGGCAGTGAGGGCAGTGGTCAGGGGCCAGGGGTGGAGTCGCCACACGTCTGGGATTTAGATACAAGCTATGACCTTGGGAAGTTCCATTCCTTAACTTCTCAGTGTCAGTTTCCTCAGCTGTGAAACAGGTTAACACAGTCCCTTCCTTGGAGAGTGGTGGTGAGAATTAATGAGGTGGCGCGCACAGCCTGGCGCACAGTAAGCCCCCAACCGACCGTGGGCGGTATCACTCGTGTTCTAAAGGGACGTGAATCGGAGGCACATTCATGCTCCTGGTCTCCGTCGACCCTGACTCTGACTTCTTATGTCTACAGAGCCTGGTCTCACTCTGCTTTGCTCTCTCTGCTTAGGGTACCCATACAATTTTTTCCCCCATTTCTTGGGAATGGCCCAGGGGAGGGAGAATGTGTTGTTGGTGTCTGGCGTTTGCACTACATTTCCCCAAAGAAGCCTTGTTTTCATGGTTAGTAGTGGTAGAAGCTGTTAGGACTTTTGGTCCAACCCCAGTCTATAACAGAGTTTTAGGGAAAATTATATTTTGAACTTCAAAAAAACTTTAGAAACATAACATTCCTAAATTCTTGGAGAAGAATGAATATCTGTCTTGCACCCCTGCATGCCAGGCATGGTCTAACTTCTTTGCATATGCTAATTTACTTAATTTTCACAATGATGCAATGAGATTGGTGGTATTAGTCTTATTTATTTATTTATTTTTTCTGGCATATAATTTCTTTTCTTTTTTTTTTTTTTTTAAACATCTTTATTGGGGTATAATTGCTTTACAATGGTGTGTTAGTTTCTGCTTTATAACAAAGTGAATCAGCTATACATATACATATGTTCCCATATGTCTTCCCTCTTGCGTCTCCCTCCCTCCCACTCTCCCCATCCCACCCCTCCAGGCTGTCACAAAGCCCCGAGCTAATATCCCTGTGCCTTGCGGCTGCTTCCCCCCAGCTATCTACCTTACTACGTTTGTTAGTGTGTATATGTCCATCTCTCTCTCGCCCTGTCAAAACTCACCCTTCCCCCTCCCCATATCCTCAAGTCCGTTCTCCAGTAGGTCTGCATCTTTATTCCTGTCTTACCCCTAGGTTCTTCATGACATTTTTTTCCCTTAAATTCCATATATATGTGTTAGCATACGGTATTTGTCTTTTTCTTTCTGACTTACTTCACTCTGTATGACAGACTCTAGGTCTATCCATCTCATTACAAATAGCTCAATTTCATTTCTTTTTAAGGCTGAGTAATATTCCATTGTGTATATGTGCCACATCTTCTTTATCCATTCATCCGATGATGGGCGCTTAGGTTGTTTCCAAAGTTAACCTTTTTGTGGGGAGAGGTAATTGAAGAGCCCTGTGAAGTTATAAGAAATAATACAGAGGTCTTTCCCTGTTCTTCCCCACTAAGCATAACTATCGTTGCTGGAAATGACAAGAGGACCAAAGGAGCACTCTGTAAAGTGGACAGAGGAAGGCAGACGGGTTAAGGGCCCCAGGACTGGAGGAATAACACGGCGGCAGGATGTCTCAGATCCCACCCACCCACAGAAGAAGGAGACCCAGGCTCAGTTTCTCTATTAGCCCCAACCTGGCCACAGAAGGCAACCCAGGTAAGCTCCTTCCTCACTGGATCTAACGGGAGCCCTGCCCACACTATCAGGTGACACTGGCCAGATGGATCCTACCACAGCCCCCAGCTGGGCAAGCATTCATCATCCTATAGGGGAATTGATATTTAGCTGAATTTTAAAAAAAGAAAGGAATGAGAGAGATCTTGTGTACCCTTTGTCCAGTTCCCCCCAATGGTAACATCCTCTAAAACTGCAGGACTATATCACAATCAGGAGACTGACATTGATACAACCCACCCACCTTACTCAGATTTCCCCACTTTTCACTTGTACTCATTCATGAGTATGTGTGTTTATGTGGTACGGCCGGGGGTGGGGCCTCCTCTGCCCACTCTGACCCACTGTGGCCACACCAAAATGGTGGCCCCTACCTGCCCTGAGCTACCCCTCTTCCAGCCGGCTGCCACAGTTTAATGACTCCGTCTCCATGTTCCAAATTGAGATTCCCAAGAGGGGAGATCTGCTGACTTGGCCAGTGTGGACCAGGTGTCCATCTCAATACTGTTAGTCAGCTGAGGGTTGCTGGTGTGGGAGCAGGAGAAGGGCTTCGGGGCTGTGGGCTGAGCAGGGAGGAGTGGGTCAGGAGAAAAGAATCAGTATTTCTAAAATGATCGGAGTTACGGTCCTTATTTTTCAGATAAGGAAATTGAAGCTCAGAGAGGTACAGTGAGTTGCTAAAGATAGCACAGCTAGCAAGCTGGGTAATCGCGATTTATACCTGAGGTTCAGCTGCAATCCAGACCGCAACCCTCAACACCTCTGGCTTTTCCGTCTCTTCCTCCCATCTGCTCCTCTCACCTGCTGCTTCCTGCTGGGCCAAGCAGAGCAGGAAACAGGGAAAAATGACTCCCCTGAGGTGAGAGATAATGGGGGCAGCTCCTGGGGCCGGTGAGGGTGAAAGTCCTGTCGCTCGCTGCCCCCTCAGCACCTGGGGCATCTGCAGATTCCCCCAGAGCCCTGCACCTGACACCGAGGTTGCCCCTGCTCTCCTTCCAGAGCGGGCCTGAGGAAGTCAGTGCACCTGACCGTCATGCTCAATTATTCATGCCAGTAAGAGTTTAATTAAAATTTCACGACAGTCATCATGTTTCACCCAAACAGCTGATGATGGCCTTGGAGTTTTGCCCGAGTCCAGCGGTCCCACAGCAGAGATCTTCATCTGAAGCCTTCCAACCCTCACAAATCAGTTCTGACGACAAGCCCTCTTGTGACTGTCGGCAGATGCAGCACCCTGGTGACTGTGGTTGAAGAAGGCCCTCGCCAGAGCAGGGCTGTGGGGTCTGCTGGTCACTTGGTCCTGGCCTCTGGTTCCAGGAGACAGTCTCTGACATTTACCCAGCGAGATCCATGGGATGAGTCCAGGTAAACAATGGCCAAGGATGTAAGAAGGGAGACTGCAGAGTGGGTTGTACCTGGAGGTTACAGAAAACCACATCCCTGCAGGGGCAGTGGGAGGGAAGGAATGTGTGTGCATCCCCTTCAGGGTGTCTTAGGGTTAGGCAGGTGACCTTGGGGCAGGTCCTCAGTTTCCCCACTTGGCAGGTGGAGCTGATGAACCCTCCTCCACAGGGCACTTGCGGGGGTCACAGGAGGGGCTGTGGGAAGCTCTGAGCACGCTGTCTGCACACAGTAGCTGCTCAGATAAGTGGCTGTTGACTTGAATTGGGTGCCAGATGACTTGCTGAGCTGGGTGAGTGGTGATGGGGAGCCCTGGCCTCCAGCCCTCCCCGTCCCACCACTGATGGTCTGCGGAGGCTCTGGGCACCACTGGGCAGTGGGAGAGTGGGTCTACATGGAGGCCGACCAGACATGGAGACTCAGGGATGTGGGCAATAGACTTTCCTGCTCAAAGAGACAGCAGCATTTTGGAGGCAGCCCCAGCCATGGCTGATAGGAGGCCAGACAGCATTTAGAGAAACTGGGGCAGGTTAGAGATGGCCAGCAAGGTCAGCCCAGGCCTTCCAGCAACAAAACAGAGCAAGGGTGTGTCCTGCAGGCAGGTGGAGCTCCACCCGCTGTGGGGCCCAGGAGCCGGTGGTGAGGGGAGATCCTGACTCGGGGTGAAGAAGGACATGCATAAGATCTGAGAAGAGGGGCAGTGCCTGAGCCCAGAGCTCAGCTCAGGCCCTGGGAATGAGTGCAGCAGACCCTGCGGTACCCATCCATATCCCCTCTGTACCCACCGACGCAGGGACCGCTGATAGAATAACTGGGGGTGTTCAGTGTAGTGTAGGCTCTGGGAGATAGCAAGGATTCTATGAGAGGGGCTGCTTAGGACCCGGGGAGGAAACAGATCTCATCCTGGGAAGAAGCCATGGCAGAGTGAAAGGAGCAACTGGACTCAGAACAGCGAGATCTGGGTTCTGGGCCCAACTCAGTCTCCAGATCACTGTGTGACCTGAGGCAAGTCACATGACCTCTCTGCACATCTGCAGAACAAGGCGCTTCTAAGAGCCCTCCCAGAGCCTTGACTCTAAAGAGTTCTATGTGAATGCTCCCGTCCAACCCCCACCTTAAATATGACCCGTGGCTTCCCAGCTCAAACCTGCCTCCTGCCAGAAGGCCAGTCAGCACCAGGAACCCACAGGGTGAGTCAGCAGCCCTCACGGTCGCTGCGTGATGCAGGTCTGGCAGTGACAAAGCTGCTCGGTTCATTAAAATCTGGGGATAATGTGCCCTCGCCCTTGGAGATGCCATTACGGGGTGGTTTCTGCAGCTTCCTCCTTGGGAGGGAAGAGAACGGGGAGAAGGGGCAGCGGGAGATGAACCTGACTCACACCCCTGGGGGAGAGGCTGACATGGCAAAGTTTTATGCTGGTCTCAGCTTGGAGACTTAGATGCTGGAGGGGAGGCAGCCATTAGGCTCTTTCATCTCCTGTGACAGGAACCTCAGTGCGTAAACCTGGCTTGAGCTCAGAAGGGATTTATTGGTTTTATGCCACTGACAAGCTCAGGGATGAACCTTTAGTTCCACTTTGTTGCAGGGGCTCAAATGATGCCACCAGGATGTTCTCCATCTTTTAGCGTCTCTCCCCCATGCAAGGCCATGCTCAGATCTCACTTCTTGGAGGCCAGATGGTTTTCCATCCAGACTGGAGTCCAGCAGAGAAGAGAGAGCTTCCTCAACAACTAATCAAAAGTCCTGGGCCGATTCCCATTGGCTCCAAGGGTCACACACCTATCCCTGAACTGATCTGGGTCAGTGGGAAGGAATGTGGTGATTGGCTTAATCCAATCAAGAAAGATCCTGCAATCTGGAGGTGGGGTTGATCCAGCCAAAGCCTGGGATGGGCTGAGAGTAGGGGAGGGGGAAATTCTGGGGGAAATTACAGCTTTACTAGTAAAAGGGTGACAGGATACCGGATGGCAACAGCCTACAGATATCCTCCACTGGGTTAGGGTAGAGGGCAAGAATAGCTAATGCATAAAATCAAGAGGAATAGTGGGAGAAAAGCCTAATATCCTTGAAGCATGGCTGATCTTAATTCATCTTCCCAATAGTCTAATTAGAGTGTGAGTATTATTATCCTAAATCCAGAATCCTATATTTTAGTGTTGGAAGGATCTTCAAAAGCACCTGGTCTGACATCCTTGTGTTTAGAGATGAGGCAACAGACCCAGAAACGTTAAGTGACTCCCTCAGGGTCACATGGTTCATTAGTAGAAGACTCAGGTCTTCCCAGACAGGTCGGTCCAGCCGGTGCCCATCTCCTCAGAGGTGCTGCTGAATTACAGTGAACGCGGTGCAAGGGGTGCAAGGCCACGCGGTGCAAGGCAAGCCTGGCTCTCACGCAAACCAGGCAGGTCAGCCTACATGGGCTAGAGTACATCCTGCCTTGGGTGAGTGGAAAAACGGGTCCCTCACCACCTCCCTGCCCCCAACCCCCCAGCATGGGCCGGTGTCTCAGTAGATACACCCAGCTGCGCCCTGCTGGAGACTCTCTCAGAGGATCCTGGGGCTCTTCACGTTTCACACTCCTGATTGGTAGCTGACCCCAACCTCTGCCACCTCACCCTGCCTCCCTGCAGGTCTGTGAAAGCAGAAAAATTAACTCCAAGAGTATGAAAAATGGTGAGACTCTTCATGGTCATCTAGCCAAAACCCTGCATTTTATAGGAGGCAAACTTAGGCTCAGAAGAGGAGGGGCATTCCAAGGCAGGCAGAGCGATCCGGGTAGAAGGGCTCCTGGCTCCCAGTCCGATGCTTTCCCACCACCCCGCTGGCCTTGCTGGTTGCATGAGCCCTGAGCTGCCCTTCTTGTGGCCTCTGATGGGGACTATCAACCAGCCACGTATTTACACACGGACAACCTCTCTCCCTTAAACAGTATCACACTTTGCAAGGTGTGTTAAACATGAAACAAATGAGGGCCAGAAAGCAGTTGGGGGTTGTCCAAGGTCAGCTGCCAGCAGTCAGAGGTCAGGGCCAACCCCCTGTGTCTCAGGACAGAAGCCTTTAAAGAGTTTGTGTCACTTACCCTCCTTGATCCCTGCAAGGCTGGAGTCCCTGTAACTGTTGCCCTGGTTATAGATGAAATAATGGGGCTCAGAGGGGCCCAGCCCTCTGGGCTCCCTCACACAGCTGGTCAGTGGTGATGGGGGTTGGGCCCGTGTGCCTGGAGTCCAGTCTGGTACCCTGTCACCCTGCACACTGCCACTTGTACAGCTGGGACTGGCCTTCCTGAGAGTAACTGGAACCTGATCAGTGGAGCTCTAGACAAGTCAGGGGTTATTTTTCTCACTCAGTGAGGCGGGATTCACTCAGTGAATCACTGGGCTGGGAGGTGGTGAAAGCCCAGCAGCTCCAAGATACCATCTGGCCAGCTTCCTCCTGTATCTCCCCTCAGTGTCCTCAGGGTGTGCGGACGCCCTTGGGGTCACAGCGTGGCTGCTCCACCTGGGCCCCCTTTCAGGCTGGGCAGCTGGCGGTCCTCTGGGAGAAGCCAGAGGCCCCTGCCCTTCCAGGGAATTTCCCAGAATGCCCCACAGCCACCTCTGCCCCGTCTCATTGGCGGGAGCTGTGTCACGTGACAGCCTGCAGAAGGATGGGAAATGTAATGTTTTTAAGTAGGGGAAATTGTTGTCCTGGACAAAATAGGGATCGTGTCAGGAGGAAAGAAGAGGAGGGTGACTATTGGTGGGCAGCCTGCCGTCTCTGCCCCAACATTTACAAACTCATTTTCATGTTTGCTACCTCCCTGGATCCACACAAGCATGTTTGTTGTGATCAGGCAGTGAGAGGCTGAGCCACTTGCCTGGGACCCCACAGGAGTGGCCTGAGGAAACAGGCTAGAGCGCGGCTCCCTGCAGCTCCCCAGATCTGCCCTCCGGCCCCGCGTTGTCTGCTCTCTCCTCTCTCGCCATCCCAATTCTCCGCTTCTCCAGCTCCCCAGACCAGCTGGGGTCAGCACATTCCTGCAGGCTGAAGATGAGAGGCCAATTGTTTATCGCTTCTGGTTCTGACACAGACATACTTTCAGCCTGAACTACCTTGAGCAGGTCTGCTGTGGAAAGTCCAAACTCAGACCAACCCCCTGGCGTTACACTCCCTCTCTCACACCCTGCTGGTGGGATATTCACTGGGGTAACCTTAGCGGAAGACAGTTGGGTAGTGTCCATCAAAATTCAAAATGCAGGGCTTCCCTGGTGGCGCAGTGATTGAGAGTCCGCCTGCCAATGCAGGGAACATGGGTTCGTGCCCCCGTCTGGGAGGATCCCACATGCCGCGGAGCGGCTGGGCCCGTGAGTCATGGCTGCTGAGCCTGCACGCCCGGAGCCTGTGCTCCGCAACGGGAGAGGCCACAAGAGTGAGAGGCCCGCGTACCGCAAAAAAAAAAAAGAAAATAAATAAATAAATAAAAAATAAAATAAAATTCAAAATGCACATGTCCTTTGTCTCAGCAATTTAACTGCTAGGAGTTGATCATTCTGAAATACGCTAGAGTACAAAGCTATGTAAGGACCTTCACTACAATGTTATTTGTAATAGCAAAATTGGAGAAATCTAAATGTCTATCAGTAGGAGACTGGTTACTTAAATTATGGCACATCCATACCACTGAGTATGGAGCAGCCATTAAAATGATTGAATTTGGTCTCTATGATCTGACTTGGGAGAATGTCCATGATGTGTTTTTGTTTTGTTTTGGTTTGGTTTTTTGCTGTATGCGGGCCTCTCACTGTTGCGGCCTTTCCCGCTGCAGAGCACAGGCTCCGGACTTGCAGGCTCAGCGGCCATGGCTCACGGGCCCAGCCGCTCCACGGCACGCGGGATCTTCCCGGACCGGGACACGAACCCGTGTCCCCTGCATCGGCAGGCGGACTCTCAACCACTGCGCCACCAGGGAAGCCCCATGATGTGTTTTTGAATAAAGAAAGTAGACTGATGAAAAATACAAATAGCATTATAAAGATTCTAATCATCTTGGTTTGTATACAGATAAGTGAGTATCTGGAAGGATATGTGCCTGTGTGGGAGACTCTCAGGAAAATTCCTCATGCATTGAGGCCCTCTCATTACATGAACTCTATGTCCCTTATCCAAGCCATTTGTGCCTGAGATCCCTTCCCTTTTTGCCTACATCAGTAATGTCCCCATCTCTTCTGGATCATTCCAATTAGTGTACAAACACACCATTAATTCTCTAATCCTCCCCAAATAAAAACAAGTCAATATTCAACCTCTTCTGCTACTTTTGTTTCCCTTTACAATAAAACAAAAGTCACGATTATTACTATCTTTAATTCCCCTCCTCCTAGTTTCTTTTCACTGCACTCGAATTGGATTTCATCCCTTCATACTCCACCATAACTGCCCTTGTCAAGGTCATCAATTACCTATGCACCGATAAATCCAATGGTCAACTTTCAATGACATTTGACCTATCAGTATTTGGAATAGTTGCTCATGGCTCTCAAACCTTCCCTCCTCTCTGCTCTGGGATCCCACCCTCTCTTGGTTTTCCCTGCTTCCCTGGTTACTCCTCCTCCATCTCCTTTGCTCGTTCTTTCTTGGCTTCTCAACCTGTAACCCTTGAGTTATTCTAGAGTTCTGCCGTTGGTTCTCTTCTCCTTATCCTCCCTCACCCCCTTGGGGACTTCACCAGACTTGTGGCCTTTACATGCCATTCATATGCTGATGGCTCCCAAATGTACATCTCAACCTGGACCTCTCCCTGAACTCTAAGCTTATACATCCAGGTGTCTATTCATTCCTTCCTCCCTACCTTCCTGGCCTCCAGCCTCCCTTCTTCCCTTTCTTTCTTCCTACCTACCTCCTTCTTCTCCCTCTCTTTCTTTCTACCAAAAATCATATATTATCTCTATAATTTGTGCACGCAAGCTCATGCGTGTGTGTGAAACACCCTTACAAGCAAGAACTATTTCTAACAGAAAGCAATTCCACGCTTTACGAAAAAGATTTCCAGAGCCTTCCTTGAAATGCTACACTCTCCAGAGAGCTACAGAAAATGATTTTGATTTATAAACCCGTTTCTTTTATGCTCCAATGCAACCCTTAAAAACCTTCTCAATTTCTGTTTCAAGTTCTGTCCAATTCAACCAGTATTTTCCCATGTTCTTACTAAGAGCTGGGTGCTGTGCTTGGCACTGTGGGGGGACAGAGATGAATAAGATCCATGTTCCAAGGGAAACTGACACTGTCAACTCTCTTACAGAGAAGGCTTTTAAGAAGAACTTACCTGGGCAGCTGATGCCACAGGAAATGTAACAAAACAATGAATAAATGCCCCTGGTTTCTGACAAAAATTCTTTCCTTGATTGGACACTAACCTGGTTCCTCTGAACTCTCCTTTTGACTAAGCCTAACCTTAGCTCTAAAGAATTGAACAAAACACTAACAGTTTCTAACAGCTCAAGGCCACATCCCTAGGATGTCCTTAGCCCCTCTTAAAGAGCCTGCCTGACGAAGCTCAAGGATGCCCAAAGAAGTTTTGTTTCTTCCAGCCAACACCTGAAGATATGGCTGCTGTCTCCCAACCTTCATGGGAGGGCAGGAGCCTAACTCAGTGAGTGCCACTTAGCAAACCCAGATGGGTTTTACGTGGACCAATCTTCCTTCCCACTCTTTGTAATTTTTCACTTTCCTGACTCTGCTCGAGACCCTGCCATTGCCTCTCTTCCTCATCATTCTCCCTTTAAAACACTCAATCACCTCTGCACAGATTGGGGTAGAGCTCAGCTCTTGCCCTTAGTGTCAGTAGTTATTGAATAAATTCTGTTTTCACTGCTGTAACTAATGTCTGGCTGTGTTTATCTTCAACATCTCTCAGGCTGGAGGGGCAGCCAGAAGGGGTATAACTATACACAGAAGGGTAGCTGAGGGATGGCAGGGGGAACAGCTGCCAAAGTCACCTAGATTTTCTCCTATGTTTTCTTCTAGAAATTTTATAGTTTGCATTTTACATTTAGGTCTATGATCAATTTTGTGTTAATTTTTGTGAAAGATGTTAAGGTCTGTGCCTGGGTTCATTTGTTTTTGCAAATAGTTATACAATTATTCCAGCACCATTTGTTGCAAACACTATTATTTTTCCATTGACTTGCCACGCCCTTTTGTAAAAAACCAGTTGACTATTTTTATGTGGGTCTATTTTGGGGCTCTCTATTCTGTTCCACTGATCTAAGTGTCTAACTTTCATTGTCTTGAAAACTGTAGCTTTATAGTTAATCTTGAAATTGGATAATGTGAGTCTTCCAACTTTGTTCTTTTTCAGTATTATGTTTCCACATAAATCAGCTTGTTGATATCTACAAAATAACTTACTGGGATTTTGACTGGTGTTGCATTGAGTCTATATGTCAAGTTGAAAAGAATTGATGTCTTAACAATATTGAACCTCAGTTCATGAATATGGACTGTCTCTTCTACTTAGACCTGCAAAAGTTTCTTTTATCTCTGTTTTTTAGTATATAGATCCTGAACATATTTTGTTATATATATACCTAAGTTCTTTGGTTTTTTGGTGCTATTGTAAGTGATATTTAAAAAATTCAAATTCCATTTGTTCATTGCTGGTATGTAGAAAAGCAACAGACTTTTGTATATTAACCTTGTATCCTGTGGCCTTGCTATACTTATTTTAGGTTTTTTTTTTTGCAGAATTTTGGTGATTTTCTGTAAAAAACCATGCCAACTATGAATGAAGACAGTGATATATACGCTTTTAATTTTTTTTCATGTCTCATTGCACTAGTTAGGATTTCCAGTATGATGTTGAATAGGAGTGATAAGAAAGAAGATATCCTTACTTTATTCTTGATCCTAATCTCACCATTAAGTATTGATATGATGTTGGCTGTAGGTTTTTTGTAGATGTTCTTTATTGTGTTGAATAAGTTTTCCTCTATTCCTAGTTTGCTGAGAGGTTTCTGTGTTTGTTTTTTTTTGAATGATGATGAATAGGTATTAGATTTTGTTAAATGCTTTTACTGCATCAATTGATATGATTTTTCTTCTTTAGCCTTTTGCTATGGTGGATTACACTGACTGATTTTCAAATGTTGAACTATCCTTGCATTTTCAAATGTTAACAGTTCTTGACAATACAGAGTCTTCCAGCCCATAAACCTGGAATAAAATCCACTTGTTTGACATATTCATCCTTGTTATACGTTGTCAGATTTGATTCGCTAATACTTTCTTGATAATTTTTGTGTCTGTTCGTAAGAGATATTGATCTGTACTTTTCTTTTGTTATAATGTCTTTTTTTTAGGTATTGGGATACTATTGACTTCATAGGATGAATTAAGATGTGTTCCCTCTGTTTCTATTTTTTGGAAAAGTTTGTAGAGAATTGGCAATATTTCTTCTTTAAATGTTTGGTAGAATTCACCTGCAAAACCATCTGTTGTTTGCTTTTTTGGAAGACTTTAAAAGAATTATTGATTTGATTTCTTTAATAGCTGAAGGGCTATGCAGGTTATCTATTTGCCTTTCTGTGAGCGTTGGTAGTTTGTGTCTTTCAAGGAGCTGGTCCATTTCAGCTAAGTTATCAAATTTGTGTGCATAAAGTTGTTTCCTTATTATTCCCTTAGTATCTTTTTGATGTCCATGGGATCAGTACTGATGACCATTTTTTCATTTCTGATATTGGTAATTTGTACATTCTCTCCTGTTTTCTTGTTCAGCCTGGCTAGAGAAGAGAAAAAAGCTCCTTAAATGATGAAACCATAAACTTCAAGGTCAGGTTTTACTAGTTTTTTGTAGATTTTTTTGCTCTCTGGCACATGAAATGTTTCAGGAACATAATAATTGCATAATGTATTGAGTTGTCATATCTCAAAATGACAGAAGTTTTGAATACTACAACCCCCTGATCTTAAGAAGTTTGGAATTTTAACTTTCAGCAAGTCATTAACAATTAACTGAGCATCTACTATGTGGCAGGCACTGTGCTGGGCCCTGGGATACAATGGTGAGCAAATTAGACATGTTTCCTATCTTCATGGTGACTGGTCTAACATGAGTCATGATATCACAAATAAATAAAAAGTTGCTACTGGGATAAATTATATAGGGAGAAAGGGTCTATGATACCAATTCATAGAGGAATTTGACCAAGCTCAGGAAATCAAGGAAGGCTTCCACAAGGAAGAGACAATGGAGCTGAGGTCTCAAGATTGAGTAGAAGGTACCTAGGCAGAAAGTGAAATGTGTTTCTGTAGGGGTGATAGCACATGCAGGGGCCCTGAGGTGAGAAGGACTACATCAATATTAAGTCTTGAAAGAAGGCCAGTGTATTTGGGGAGGACATAAGGCATTGAAGAGTGTTGGGAACTGATGCTGGAGAGGGCAAGGCCTGGCCAGGATGGAGTTGGGCCTTTATTCTAAGAGTTGTGGGAGTTGTTCCTGCTAAGACTGGTCCAAAACACTAAGACCACTCTCCAGCTCCCTCTTCTTTTCTCAGAAGGAAATGGGAGCTGGCAGAGAACTGTGTTCATCACCTATTGTCTTCCTCATTTAGCCAGCTCTGTGGGGCATTCTCATGTAGTTGTTTCTTTTAAATAGTTTTATTGACATATAAGTTATAATAAAATTCACCCATTTTAAGAATATGATTCAGTGATTTTTAGTAAACTTCAAGAGTTGCGGAGAAAGTGGACATCCAACTTGTATTGGAACTTTCGTATCACATATGACAAAGGAACAATTTCAAAGTGGGTGATGTGGAGAGGGGCAAGACGATTTTTCAGCAGTGTGTCCAGTGCCCTACCGTGGAAAAGGGAGGCAAGCACAAGACTGGACCAAACCTCCATGCTCTATTTGGGCGAAAAACAGTTCAGGACCCTGGATTCTCTTACACAGATGTCATCAAGAACAAAGGCATGGGGCTTCCCTGGTGGCGCAGTGGTTGAGAGTCCGCCTGCCGATGCAGGGGACGCGGGTTCGTGCCCCGGTCCAGGAAGATCTCACATGCCGCAGAGTGGCTGGGCCCGTGAGCCATGGCCGCTGAGCCTGCGCGTCCGGAGCCTGTGCTCCGCAACGGGAGAGGCCACAGCAGTGAGAGGCCCGCATACCAAAAAAAAAAGAGAAATCTGTTGAGGTTCTGATTTAAACATTGCTAAAGTAAGCAGAATCGTGTGTGTCTCCTGCCCTTCCTGTGAAAATTGTAATTCAGAGTAAACAAACAGCTGAACAGAGGTTTCTTCCTTGTAGAAGAGTTACAGCCAACAAATAAAGAAGAAATTATCAAAAAAAAAATAAAAGAACAAAGGCATCACTGGGGACTATTTGGAGAATCCTAAGTAGTACATCCCTGGAACAAAAGTAATCTTCACTGGCATTAAGAAGGCAGAAAGCGTAGACTTAGTAACTTCTCTCAGAAAAGCTACTAATGAGTAACAGATGGCTACTGCCCTATTTATTACGGCACAGAAATGTCTATGGCCTTTTTATGCATACCGTATCTAAACTGATCTCATATACCAGAATTCAGATGATGAATGGCTGCTAGAATATTTCTGTTGGACAGTCCTGATTTAAATAGGATTGGCTTGTGGCTAAACGATGATCAGCTTTTTGAATTTTGATAGTAATTCTGGTTCAGCAAGGGCTGTCACTGTTTTCCCCTTCTAAAGATATGATTGCTTGCAGTTAATCCCCACCTTCCCCTCCCCTCCAAACACACATAATGTCCCAGGCATTCGAGGTCTGATTTCTGTCTCTGTAAGTTTGCCTTTTGTGGACTCTTCATATAAAGGGAGTCTTACTGTATGTAGTCTTTTGCATCTGGCTTCTTTGCATAATATATTCGAGGTCATTCATGTGTAATATGTGTCAGTAGCTCTTCCTTTTTATTGCTGAGTGGTATCCACTGGATGGATACGCACATTTATGTATCCACTCAAATTTGATGGACGTTTGGGCTGTTCTGCATTTTGGTTGTCATGAATAATGCTGCTGTGAACGTCTGCATCTGAATCTTTTTGTGAACATAGGTTTTTTATTTCTTTTAGGGAGATTCCTGGGAATGGAATTGCTGGGTATTATGGTAAGTTTATGTTTAGCTTTTTAAGAAACTGCCATACTGTTTCCCGAGAGTAATTATACTATTTTACATTTCTACCTGCAGTATGAGAGAGTTTCTATTTCTCTACTTCTTTAAGTGGGTGTGAATTGGTATCTCACTGCTGGTTTTAGTTTGCATTTACCTAATGACTAATCTCACTAGTTGAATATGTTAAGCATGTTTTTATGAGCTAATTAGCCGTCCATATATTTTCTTTGGTGAAATGTCTACACAAGTCTTTAGCCTATTTTTAAATTGAGTTGTTTGTCTTATTATTATTGAATTATAAGTGTTCTTGATATATTTTGGATACAATACCTTAATCAGTATGCGATTTACAAATATTTCCTCCCAGTCTGTGGGCTTGTCTTTTCATTTTCTGAATGGTGTCCTTTGAAACAAATTTTTAAAATTTTGATAAAGTAAATTTGCTGATTTTTTTTTCTTTTATGGATCTTCTTTTTGGTCTCTTCCAAAAAGGCGAAAAATTCTTCGCCTAACACAACGTCATGAAGATGTATTCCTTTGTTTTCTTCTGGGAGTTTTATGGTTTTAGCTCTTATATTTAAGTCTTTAATCCATTTGGGGTTAATTTTTGTGTATGGAATGAGGTGAGGGTTTAAGTTCACGTGGGTAGCCAACTGCCCCAGCATCATTAGTTGACAAGTTTGAACAAATGGTCAAACATGCCTTGACAATTCAACAAGACATTTGAATTGTCTTTGGACCTTAGTTAAAAAACAATTCACCATAAATTTAATGGCTTACTAGGGCTTCCCTGGTGGCGCAGCGGTTGAGAGTCCGCCTGCTGATGCGGGGGGACACGGGTTCATGCCCCGGTCTGGGAAGATCCCACATGCTGTGGAGCGGCTGGGCCCATGAGCCATGGCCGCTGAGCTTGCACGTCTGGAGCCTGTGCTCCGCAGTGGGAGAGGCCACAACAGTGAGAGGCCCGCGTACTGAAAAAAAAAAAAATTTAATGGCTTACTTTAGGACTCAGTTTCTTTTCTTTGATCTATATGCCTATCTTGCACCAATGCCACACTATCTTGATTATTATGGCTTTATAATATGTTTCAAGGTCAAGTAGTATCAGTCCTCCAACTTCGTTCTTTTTCCGAATAGTTTGGTCTAGTCTCTGTCCTTAGAATTTCCATATAAATTTTAGAGTCAGTTTGTCAATTTCTATAAAAAAAAAAGCTTGCTGAGATTTTTATAAGGATTGCATTTAATATGTAGGTCCACTTGGGGAGAATTGCCAACTTGACAATATGGAGTCTTGTAGCCCATGAACATGAACTATCTCTCCACTTATTTAGATGTTCTTTAATTGGTCTCAGCCATGTTTCATAGTGTTCAGCGCACAATCTCGCCCTTCATTTGTTAAATGCATTCCTAAGTATTTTCTTATTTACGATGTTATTGTGAATGGCCATATGTTTATGTTTCAGTTTTACCAGTCTGGCTGTTAATTCTTTCTCTCAGTTTCTTTTTCCTGGAAATGACCTCATTCTAAGACCGGGCAGAATCAGGAAATCAGGAGGGCTTCACTTTGGCATGTCTGTGCCCCCAGCCTGCCTTCAGAAGACCCAGGTTTCCCCAAGCCCAGACCAGCTGATTGCAGCTCAGAGTACAGTTAATCTTGGAGGCCCCAGAGAGAGGACAAGGCTGTCCTGTCAGACAAGAGAGTTTAGAAAGGTGAGAGCCACAGGAAGTGGATCTCATGGGTGTGCCCTTCATAGGGGCCTTTGGGATGTAGCAGATCCCATATGTGGGTCCCAGGAACCATGAGCAGGGCTGCAGGCTGGGATGGCGCCCTGGGTGGGGAGAGGGGTGTGGTGTGGGAGGGCAGGGGGTGGGGTTGGCCACAGAAAAGGGCAGTGGCTGAGGCATGGGCAGCTCTGGGCAGCGGGAGGAGGACGCTGTCCCGACAGGACTGCTCACCCACGTGCACAAATGCCCGCCCTGTGCCAGGTGCTGAGCTTGTGGCCTAGCCTGGAGCTGGGCTAGAACTACTCAGAACCTTGGGGCGACATCAGGCCTGGGGCACAAGCAGGGGTGGGTTCCAGGATGGGGAGACAGGGCAGCCAGAGGGAGGACCTGAGAGGAGCTGAGGGGGAGCTCAATACCTGTCAGACCAGTGATGGGGACCAACTATGAGGGCCTACTGTGTGCTTCGCACAATGCTATGCTTCTCATTTAACTCTATGAGGATGGAGCTGTTATTGCCTTTATTTTACAGATGAGGAAACTGAGGCTCTGAGAGGTGACATAACTGTCTGCCAGGCACCAGCCTCTCCAGCCTCATCTCTCACCTCTGCTCCACCCCTTAAAGTTACAGCCCATCCTCCAGCCATTCCAGACCGTGTGCTCCTCCTTGAACAGGCCAAATGCTTCCCAGCCTCTGAACCTCTGCACATGCTGTTCCCTCTGTCTGGTGTGCCCTTCCCACCATGACATCCCAACAAACTCCCCGCCTCCACTTAGTTCAATGTCACTCTGTGAAGCTTGCCCGACCTCCCCAGGCAGATTCACACAAGCCCTGCTCGGAGCTCCCCCAGGTCCCACACATCCCTGCAGCCAGCCCTCCCGACTGCACCAGACTCTCCTGCTCCTGTATTCCTCACCCACCAGGCTTAGAGCTCCCGGAGGACCAGGGTATGGCTTATAAAGTGTTAAATAAGTGCTTCTGGGCACCTGAATGGATGAATGAGTGATCAGGTGAGTGAAGGCTTTGGACCATGGAAAAGTGAAGAGACCCCGGCGGTCATGTCTTGTTCTCCTGAAGGGTTGACATCAAAGGTCACCAACCCCTCGTTGACTCAGACAGGGGTTTCAGGGACTGGAAATGGCATGAGAAGGTCTGCAGTCCATGTCCCTGCCTCTAGGCTGGAAGCCAGTGTCTTTCTTATTTGATGGATGAATCAGAGAAGTCACCCTCCCTGTCCAGTGTCAAAGGCAGCACCCTGCCAATAGCCTTGATTTGCGACAGGCACATCCAGCATCCGCCACAGTCATCAGAGCGGCCTGGCAGCCCCAGGCATTGTGCGCTCAGCACCTGCCCAGCCCTGTGCGGTGGGCGCCGTGAGTATCATCTAATTCAGCTCTCACTGCACATCGGTGGGGTATGTACTACACCCTCATTTTATCTATGTTTCGTTGTGCTTAGTTTTCTCCATACAAAAGAAATATATGCTCATCTTAAAAACTCTTTTAAGCAATAAAGAAGATGAGAGCCCTCATCAGCACGTGCTGTGATTCCCATTCCACAGATGAGGAAACTGAGGTACTTTCTATACAACACCTTATTCCCCTATGATCACGCAGCTGGGCTCTCTGTCTGCCTGGTGTGACAGCGGCAGCTTAGTGACTCACGGGGAAACCACGGCCCTCCACGGCGGAGGGCTTGGGCAGTTGGCAACAACTGGCTCATTTGTAGTGATTTTTCTTCAGGGTTGGTGCTGGCAAATCGATATTCACTTGTGCCACCCATTATGGTGCCTGCCTCCCCACTCAGGGATGGCAGAGAAGAGCAATAATCTTGACAAAATGTACATAGCATGGTTTCAAGTGAGCTGGAGAGGAGTCTTTGTACATTAGGCTCCCGGGGAGTCCATAAACCTGAGGCTGATGAATTACCTGGGCAGGTGCCTCTGCCACCGGCATCCTCGCAGAAGACCAGAAAGTGGGATAATTACTTTTCTGGCACTGGTTGTCTAGAGCGAGCGGGTTCATTTTTCTCTTTTATTACCATTGAATTTCAGGAAAGTGTCTGCTGAGTCCCCCCTTTTCTTAATGTTGGATTTATTTGATGACTCCACTAGGCCTGGTGGTGGGGGCCAGAGCGAGCCCTGCAGTGAGGACACTCGGCCCCTGAGCCTGCCTGCCCGAGGCTTCAATCGGCGGGTGCGATGGGTGTGTGGCTGGACATCCACCCATTCATAACCATCATCCCCATCAGTGGTGCCATACATTTTCCTTCCTTCCCTTTCCCTTGTTCTGTGGGCTGACTGTGTCCGAGTCAAGGCGGCAGTAATGGGCTGAGGCAAAGGTTTTCTTAGCCTTGGGGGATGTAGTCTGAGCAGCCAGGGACAAAGCCGAAATTTGAGGTTCAGTTATTAAAGGAAGATGGGAGAATATGCTGGGGGGCACTGGCAGACCCGTCCCACTCAGGCATGTCGTGAGGGGTGTTTCTGGGAGTTGGGGTGGAGCTGGTAGTGGGAGAGGAAGGAGCTGGGTCCATTCTGTCCTCTCCACCTTCTTTCCCTCCCCCAAGACCTGCTTTCCACTCCATGTTTCTCAAACTTGACACTGACGCGTGGTTCTTTTGTTGCCTTAATTTGGATCTCTCAAAGCGCCTTCTGGATCATCGCTTAGCTCTGGGATCCCTCAAACTAGGGAGACCCCCCTGAACATTTGGATAATTAGGTAACGTTTACATTGACAGAGCCTTATACAGCTATGGTGACCACTGCTGAAACTCCTTGTTTATTCACACACTCACTCACTCACTCACTCAGTATTTACTGGCTACTTGCTCTGTGACAGGATCTGTGCTAGGGGTTGGGGATACAAGAGAGAGAAGAATCAGATATGGTTCCTGCCCTCCTGGAGCTTAGACTACAGTGGGAGCAGACAGTATAAAAAGTAAATCATCTATGTACAGTTATAGCTCTAGTAAAGGGTCAGGGAAGGCTGTCTTGAGCAAGTGATGAATGCGAGTTTCTCAGGTAAGTGGGAAGAAAAAATCATTCTAGGCAAAAAGAACAGCATGTGCAAAGGCTCTGGGGTGGGCAGGTTAGCATGACCAGGAGGCAAATGTGGCTGGAGCAGAAAAAGTGAGGGGAGCGGGGTAAGGTGGGGCTGGGGCAACACTGGCCCAGGCTGTCTCTCCAGTCAGGGCTGCAGGAAGCCTTTGGAGGCATTTGAACAGGGAAGTGTGAGCCCTAGTCAGGCAGTCTCCTAAAACATCCTCCACTTCCGGAGAGAGCTGAGGCCACTGCGATTCTTTTGCTGTCTTCAACCAACTGCGTTCCCACACATCTGGATTCGCTTATGTCAGAGCCAGATTCACTGCAGTCTGTGGGGGAAAGAAAGAATCCAGAGCAGAACACTGGCTGCGGTGACGCCCCTGGTTCCCGCCGCTGGTGTTGAGGCCCGAGTCCCGGACAGACCTTGGCTGCGAACACCCTTTTCTTGGCGGCTGCAGTGACCATGTGCCTGGATGGAAAGAGTCCCCATTAGCCCTTGTTGACCTCACTCTTGTCTAATAACCAAGTGTAAAGGCTTCTCTGGATTAAACTTGGCCCTTTGAGCCTCAGCATAAACGGGGAAAGATCAATCCTTTCAGGACACAGAGAGCCAAAGCACTTCCTATTTGGGGAAACCGCTCAACCCATTCCAGGAAGGTCTGAGTGGGTGATCTTGGGAGCAGCATTAACTCTGTCTCCCTTGCCTGTTCCCTTGTGTTCCCATGCTCTCTCGAATAGAGGGAAGGGGTGGGCTTACAGCTGGCTAGGGGCTTGGGTAGAAGTTTAGTCCACCTCACCTGTACCATGGCCTGTGGTCAGTGACCACGAATGATGTAATATTAATAGTTGGGGTAATGAAGGCATCACCATCTCCCCCTTCCAATTTTCCTACTGACTCTTAAAGTAGGAGCCACTGCCCTCTTGTCCAAAAGCATTTGCCTCAGTTTCCACCTCTCACTTTCTCTTATTTAAGGGAGAAGCAGGGGCTTGTCTGATGAGTGCATTCAACTGGCATTGTCATTCTGTAATCCACACAATTAGACTGAACCGATCTAATTGGACCAGCAATATGGGCCCAGTTGAGGACCATGGTGCAGGGAAATGCTCCCTATTTGTCACCAAAGTGGGTCCACTCCCAGGCTCTGCCCCTCACTAGCTGAGTCACCTTAGGTGACCTCACCTCTCTGAGCATCACCTGTAAAGGGTGAGTGGGGTTGTCCAGAGCAAAATGTGCTCGGAGATCTGTGAAAGGGAATGCAGACAGCAGGGGGCATTGGCGCAAGAGGTCAGAATTACCCCGGTGTCTCTGTCTCCTGGCTCTGTGTCTACTTCATTGATAATCTCTTCTAACAGTCATGTCAGCCCTTTGCATTATCGTGAAACTTGTGTCTATAATATTGCTCAGACTCCAAATCAATAAAACCCCAATCAAAGTGGCTCGCATCATAATGACATACATTATTTCACGTGAAGAGAATCCAGGGGTGGATGAGGTTACAGATTTGGTTGAATTGACAGCCTGAGGGCTATTCTAGAATTTTAGGAGAGTTCAGAAAGGGACACCAGCAAGGTTTCAGCAGGATGCAAGGGAGGGGAAAGGGGGCGAGCGAACCATTTCTCGAGCACTCATGTTGCAGGATCTTCTGCCTCAATGAGCCTCAGTCCCCATGTGCACAGTTGGCCAGTAACTGCCCCCACCTCACAGGTTGTCATGAGATGATCCGAGTGAATCCCTTTGTGTGGCGCCTGGTAGGTGGTGAGCACTCAGTAAATAGCTCTCGTTGCCGGCGCTATTGCCGTGGTTGATGCTGTGTGAAGGCTGTCGGGTGGGTGATTCCGCTTGTTCTGTGTCGTCCCTGGATGTGGAGCTGGGATCTTCAAGGGGAGTCACCAGGCGGCGGAGTTCTGATCAGGTGAGCCGCTCAGCACAGGGCAGTGGACAGCGCCCCTCCCCAGAGGTCAGGCACAACCAGGTCAGGCCTGGAGGGAGACCCTGTGGCAGGGACTCAGGCCGCCCTGCCTCCAGTGCTTCTAGCTTGGGTTGGGGGCGTTCTGGGGGATAAACCAGTGATGGAAGCAGACAGCGCAGTTACAGCTTCTGAGCACACACGAGACATGAAAATAGCCTCTCTGGGTTCAACTGGACTCCTTGCCCAGCTGGCACCCTGTGGCTCCTGGCCTCAGGCCTCAGCAAAGCCACTGGGCCATAGGATCAATTCTCCCTTCGCCCAGCCCTTGCTGCCACTCAGTGCGCGGGGGGAGGGAGAGAGCCCAGTTTGCCCTGGACAGTGCTCTGCAAACCAGCCAGCTCTGGCCCTGTTGAATCCTGACCCTATCTCTTCCAATCGCTTAACCTCTCTGAGCCTCAGTCTCCCTTTCTGTGAAATGGGAACTAAATCCACTTCATACTCCTGTTGGGCCTTAAATGAGTTCACATATATGAAGCGAGTTCGTCAACAGGTGTGTTTTGAGTGACACCTATATGCCAGGCACTGAGGTCAACTCTCTAGGGACATAGAATGGGGACATAATGGTGGAGACCTCATAGGTTGCAGTGAGGTTTGGCTGAATCACTAGATGTAAAGCATTTAACACGGTGTCTGCCCTCCAGGCCCAAAGGCACAGAGAGAGTGGCACTTAGGGCTTGGGGCAGTACTCCTTGGACATAACTCCCCAGGGAAGTTTTTACGAAACTGCAGGTTCAGGCCCCCTAGCGCCAGAGATGCTGATACAGCAGCTGTGGATGGGGTCCAGGAACCTGCATCTTTAATGAGCTTCCCAGAGGAGGCTGATGAAGGGGTTCCTTAGTCTGGGGTATGGGAATCAGCACAACAGGGACGTAGAGATGAGTGATGGGGCACAGGGGCTAGAGGGGAGATGCCCACTTGTAAAGAGCTTCAGTGTGAGGCTGGGCAAGCCACCAGCTCTGGAGCCAGGAGGCCTGGGTTCAAGCCTCAGCTCTACCACTCTCCTGCTGTGTGACTTGGGCATATCCCTCCGACCTCAGTTTCCTCATCTGCAAAATGGGGCCACTGTGGTTTGCTATGAGGCTTAGATGGGCTGCCCTACATGAAGAAATAGCCCAGGGTGATTCCTGCAGGGCTGTGAGTCTCCTGTCCTCACCTTCCCCCAATCCACCTCTGAATGACCCCACAGACTTGCCACCGTCTGTCCTGCACAGGGATGGTCAGCTCCTGAGAGGCAGGAGGGGGCTGCCCTCATCCCTGGGCCCTGAACCTCTGCCCAGGAGGAATGAAAGCTGCCTGCCAGGTGGCAAGGTCAGGGGTGAGCACTGGGCCCTGGGGCCCCCCTCTGGCCCGGCTCCTGCAGGAAAGTGGTGAATCTGTAACTCATGCCTGTGCAGATGGAGTATCTGAATGCCTCCCAGGCTCCCGCGCGGCGTAGCTAAACCCAGAGCCTCTTCTTCCCCTGCACAGTACTTGGCCTGCCCATGGCCTTTGACCTTCTGACCCCGAAGGAGGTTGCAGGCCATTGTGGCTGCTGGAGGTGGGTGGGGAGGGAGGAGTCCTTATGTGACCTCCCCAGGGTCACTCGGCAAGTCAGTGCCACTGGGGCTCCCAGCTCCTTCCAGGCTCCCCATCGTCAGCGCCAGACCCTCTTCTCTGGGCTGTGTCCAGAGCAGACAAGCTTTACTGTGACCACAGTTACTGTTGGCATCTTTCCCCGGGGGCTCCATGCTCTCTCATCTCCATTGTCTCAATTAGCATCAGGGCTGCTTTTATTAGGAGATCTCCTTTCAGGAGTGACATAAAACATTTCCTGAAAGGAAGCACAGTTTCCATTTCCTCCCCCTCTTGCCCATCATAAGGCATTTCCATTTCAGTTGAGTCTGTTTTCTTTCTGTGCATCACGTTTCAGAACCTGCAGCCTTAAAGACCAGCTGGGATGCCGTTTGGAGCGGTCCATTCCCAGCACTTTCCTGCTTCTCCGCCCCGCCCCTCAGTGGGCTGGTCTCCTGCTGATTGTTGCTCCCTTGGAAAGAAGGGCTTGAATCCACTTCTGTCTGCCTCAAAGCCTCTTGACAGCCTACTCCACCCTCCTGCAGGCCCCCAGATGTAGACGATGATGGTGGTAAAAATGGTCCAGGTGTTGCAGATGAAGCGAGCTGATGATTGCTGTAAGTTGAATTGTGTTTCTCCAAAAAGATACATGCAAGTCCTACCCCCAATTCCTCAGAATGTAACCTTGCTTGGAAACTGGATCTTGCCAGAGGTAATCAAGTTAAATGGAATTGTTAGGGTGGGTCCTTGTCCAGTATGACTGGTGTCCTTATAAAAAGGGGAAATTTGGACACAGAGACAGACACAGGAGACGATGTCAGGAGGCACAGGGAGAAGATGGCTGTGAGCCAAGGAACGCCCGAGCCTGCGGAGGCCTCAGGACCAGGTCCTCCTCCAGAGCCTTCTGAGGCAGCAGGGCCCTGCTGACACCTTGATACAGAGTTCTGGCCTCCAGAACTGTGAGAAGTAAATTTCTGTTGTTCTAAGCCACCCAGTTTGTTGTATCTTGTTACAGCAGCCCTAGTAAACTAATGCAGAGATGATGACAAGGTGGCGATGCATGTGAGGGGCTGTGTAGAGACATTGCTGGGAAGGGGCTGCCTGGGACTACCTTTCCCAGCACCCCCTGCATGTAGGTGGAGCCATAGGATCAGCTCTCACCAGTGGGTTGGAAGAAGTGATGTGATTGTCACTTCTGGCTGAGGTGATTAAGAAGCAGGTGTGTCTTCTCCACTCTCTCTTTCCCCTCTGCAAGCTGGAAGCAGAGCAATTTGAGGCCTTGGAGGAAGGCGGAACCATGAGGTGGAAGGAGCCTGGGCCCTAAATCACCGCAGGGAGGAAAGCCGCCTGCTGGCTGGCAGTGTCAGAGCTCTGAGAACGTGGGGCAGATTTAACCCAGAGGAGGTGATACATGTGCACGGCCTTGAAAAAGTAAATGACCAGTGGGAAGGGGCAAAGTGCACCAGGCAGAGGAGACAGCATGTGCAGAGGCCCAGGGGAGAGAAGCTGAGCCCTGGGGACCTCCAGTAGTTTGTGTGGTTAGGGTATATCCTGTGATGGGGAGAGAGGAGACCCCAAGGCAGAGAGGTGAATGGGAGCTGGGTCCTGGGTAGGCTCAGTGCCACGTGGGGGACTTTGGGAAGCCTGCTGAGTCCCTGCAGGGTGGCTACTGAATGCTTTTTAGCAGAAGGACCATGTGACCACATGGTCACACTCATGCATTTGAAAGGGCCCTCTGGCTCCCAGTGTGGGCTGGATTGGAGAAGGAAAGATGGAAGGCGGCAAGACCGGGAGGGAGGCTGGCCCAGTGCACTGGGAGAAAGCGCAGGGGCAGAACTGAGGCAGAGGACATGGGAGTGGCTTTTAGGGGAATTCAGGATTTAGAGTCAACAGGCCTTGGTGATGGATTTCGAGGGAGGGTGAGGGAAAGGGAGGGATAAAGGATGGAGTGTAGGTTTCACGCCTGGGGATGGTGGTGCCATCGCTGAGATATGGGGATCCAGGACTTGGACAGTGTCTCTGTTCTGGCCCTGGCCTCAGTTTTCCCAATTGCAGTCCTGTGTCCAGAATTACAGACGTAGGTGATGGATCAATAGCTGGATGAATTAGTCAAAGGGCACAGCAAGTGCAAATGCTCAGAGGCGGGAAGTTTATAGTAGGGGACAGTTTTTACTTGTATAACATCTGTATCCTCCACAGGCAGGGGCAGCCGTGCCTGTCTTGTCACTTCTGCACCCCTAACACCAACAGCCGGAGCCCAGGACATAGCAGATACTCAATTAATGGTCATGAATGAATGGAAAAATCAACAAACAAAGTCTCTGATTTGGCTGCAGCCCAGAGGACAGGTCGGGACTCTTGGGACCGTGGAATGGAGATCTCGAGTGCCGGGGTGGTTTATTTTTCATTCCTTTGATGATGGGTTTAGAGTTGAGGCAAGGCCTGAAAAGAAAGACAGCTAAGTGGGCCATATGGGGGCCGAGGAAAGGGATATCACTGGTCTGATGGTCCCTATTGGTCTTAGCAAATCAGAGCCTCCCTGGTGTTCCCCAGTGGGTGCCAATGAGGAAGGATGCCAGTGCACTGCCGCCCTCCACACTGGCCGCGGAGCAGAGTAACCTCTGCTCTCTCCAGAGCCCGGCTCTGCTCTCTGCTTCCCTCCATCCCTCAAATGGAAAGGCAGGTGATGGATGGTTTGTCTCCTTGCCTGTTTCCTTCTCTGGCAAAGTCAGTTACCCTGTGAGGCATGGTTCCATCCATCTTACCTGGAGTCAACCAGCTTTTCTGCCAAATGCCCAGAACACAACCCAATGGAGACAGGCTGTGTCCCTGACTCCTGCTGGATCCCCACGGAATCCCATTGTGGCAGGGCCGCAGCTGAGGTGCTTTCATCCATCTTGAGCAGAGCTGGCTGAGACGCCTTCCGTGTAGCCAGGCCTGTTCCTGTGGCCCAACAACGGGGAGGGTTTGCAGAGTCTGGCACTGGCTGCTTCCTTTGTGAGGCAAGGAGCACTGTGAAAGGACGCCTACCCAGGCAGGCACACTTTCAGATCCGGGCTGTATACCGTCAACAAGGCCCCACCCCATGCTCGCAGGCACAAAGGCAAATGGCCAAGAGGAGATGAATGGGCATCTCAGAGCCCCGCCCCCCTCCCCCCATTCCACACTGCCCTGCCTGTATCAGGTCTTCACCGGCCCTGCCTGGACACTACCCAGTCCTCCCCACTGCCCTGCCCCAGACCTACCGTCACCCAGTTGCCATGTGCTGTGTCTCAGGCACAGCCCTGACCATGCCAGCCCCCTCCCTGCTTAGGAATATTCCAGGGTTCTTCCTCTCCTACCAAAGGAAGCCACTCAGCTCTGCAGGTGAGGCTGACCTTGATTGAGCCCATTAACAGTCCTGCAGGGAGGCTGTGCCGTGCAGTGGTTAAGACCCCAACTTTGAAGCCAGGCTACCCTGGTCAAAATCTTGGCGTGGCCGTGGCCCTGAACGAGTTACTTAATTTCTTAGCACCTCGGTTTCTTCATCTATAAACTGGAGATCATGATAATATGTATCTCATGCCGTTGTTTTGAGGATAAATGAGTTAGTGTGTGTAGAGCCCTCACCACCGGCTCATTCTGGTGATCTGTTACTCCCCCTCCCCCCCCTTCTTCTTCCTCCTCCTTCCTCTCCCTGCCCCTTAGACTTGTTATCTAACTGCTCTAAGCCTCGGTTCATTTATCCTGCACGTGCAGATGGTAATGCCAGCCCCACAGGCTTCTTAAATGGATTGAATGGATTGAATGTTCACGAGAAGGGCTTGGTGCACAGTGGGTGCCTAATAACTGCTGGTTGACACAATCGGTGCTGGGCTGACATAAGCCAGCTCTGCCTCCAGAACTTCACCTCCAGAAGGGCAGGCAAGATCCCTGGGGAAACCTTATCCACCAGTTTTGCTCTGGGAAGGAGAACTGGAAACTTTTCTAATTCTAAAGAGTAAATGTCAGAGGCTTGGGAAGGATTTTGAGGTTCTGAAAATAAACATTGGCAAGGAAGGGAAGGAGGGAAGGGGGAGAGAAAGGAGGGCGTAGAGGTGAAGGAGGGCCAGGGTGAGAGGCAGAGAAGAGATGTCCAGACTGAGTGAGGGGGGGAGAGAGAGAGAGAGAGAGAGAGAGAGAGAGAGAGAGAGAGAGAGAGAGAGAGAAACCTCAGTGCCTGCCCCCAGATGCTGGGATACAGAGCTGAGAAAGCAGGTAGCTGCTGAAACAGACACTGTCATGCTTGGCTGATGGGTGCCACTGGGTAGAGTGGCTCTGTTCTGCCATCAGGTGAATTGAACAGGTCCAACAGTGGGTGTTTGATGTCAGCAGATATTTGTGGAGCAGGTGCAGATCTGGGCTTTGGGAATAATAATACCCGTTCCACAGGGTTTGTGGGTGAATTTAGAAAATGAGTTAAAAGTGCCCGTCTCTGTGTCACACACAGTAGGACCGCAATAAATGATATGCTTTTTCTCCTTCTTGTTCTATACCACATTTTCTTTTCTTTGTCAGAACCCATCGAATTCTCCATGAGAAGTAGCCAGCTTTCCCCCTTAGACAAGTAAAAGTAGTTTGTGATTTTCTGTGCAAGATGCTAGGTTGGTTGGTACTTTTATATGACAATGTAGATTTTGTCTTCTGCTCTTTCTGCTGTGAAGTTGGAATAGTGAAGCCATCTGAAACTCACTTTCTGGGGGTCCGGCTGCCCTTGTGCACAGAATTTCCCGCTGGGTTTTAGTGGGTGCCTATAGAGCTGGTGCCATCAAGGGCACACTGAATGGG
This sequence comes from Neophocaena asiaeorientalis asiaeorientalis, assembly GCF_003031525.2. Lineage (NCBI taxonomy): Eukaryota > Metazoa > Chordata > Mammalia > Artiodactyla > Phocoenidae > Neophocaena > Neophocaena asiaeorientalis. The sequence goes on from NW_020175402.1 coordinate 7,035,599, forward strand.
CCTGTTGTTGCCTGGCGGGCGGGGGCCTTCTTCCCCTGTATGCTTCTGCAGTTGATGTGCTGATAAGGTGGTTTTAGCACATTTATAAGCATTTGGGTATCTTCTTCAGTCACTTGTTTTTCGGGGAAAATAAATTCTTTACACTCTCGTAAAGTGACCGTTCTGCAGCCTCAGACATGCCCAGCGGATGTGAACAGGAGCTGGAAGAGGCCCTGCGCGGAGAATCAGTCCTGGATGCGCTGAGAGCTTGTGCAGCTTTGGGAGAGTTGTTCCCTCTCTCTGGGTCTCAGCATCTCCTTCATCAACTCTGGTATTTAGAGTCTGAATGTTCCAGGAGTGTGAGGTTCCAGGCAAAGGGGAGCTCAAAGACTTTATTTACGAAACATATATGGGCCTACTCTGTGCCAGGCACAAGGCTGTGTCCCAAGGAAGCGGATCCATTTCTTGGCCTCAAAGAACAGATCTAGAGAGAGGAAATTCACTCATGAAATATGAAAACGTCACTGTAATGGAGAGAATGGAAGCTACGGGGGCAGGGAGTTCCTTTTCTTTACTGCTGCTCCCTCCTCTGTGGGTCCCCTGGCCTCTGCCCCTGCATCCCTCCTGGAAAAGGGGGTGGGGCGCAGCACCTTTAATCCATAATCAATGTGCCAGGAGGGCAGGGACAGAACTGATTGTGTAAGCAGCTCCCATTACCCTGAAGAGCCCAGCCCAGCCCAGTCAATCAATGAACCTGCAACGCTGGTGACTTCTGCCTCCAATCAATAATGCTTACAAAGTTGGGCGGGAGGGATGTAATTTCTTTTTCCCTCCCCCACTTCCTTTCTGGAATAACCAACCATCTCTCTTGCAAATAAATGCCTCGTGCCCTGCAGGCCCCTCAGGCCCTGGGAGGCTGCGGAGAGGTTTCCTTTCAGTGGACCCCAGTGTCTCCAAGCGCTGGCCCAAGAGCTCCACATGTGGACTTGACTCTCTCCGCAGCATCCCCATGAAGTAGCATTTCAGGGGGGCTGAGTCACTTACGTGAGAATGCACAGCCAGGAAGTGGCAGAGCCTGGAGCTAACAGATTAAAAATAATAACACGGAGCATTTACGGAGCCCCTCCAGTGCCTGGGGAGGTGGACTTGGAGAGGAGGGGCTCTCTGAGCTGGGCCCTGGAGAGCCCTGAGCGCTGTTCACCAGGCAGGCATGAAGGGAGAGGGGGTTCCAGTTGGGTGAACAGCAGGGGCAAAGGCAGGCGAGGGGAGGGACTTGCAGGTGGGTCCCTGGGGCTGGAGGCAAAGGGCTGGCTGGGAGAGGATGCTGGAGAGGAGGCCTGATCCTGCGGGGCCTTGGATGCAAAGCCAGGAAGCTTGGGCTCAGCAGTCAGAGAACTTGTGGATTTCAGAAAGCTCTTCCATGTGGTGGGCTGAACCTGGCCCCCTTCAGCCCCACTCTTTTGTTTTATTTTATTTATTTATTTATTTTAAAAATTAAATTAAATTAAAACATTTTAACATCTTTATTGGAGTATAATTGCTTTACAATTGTGTGTTAGTTTCTGCTTTATAACACAGTGAATCAGTTATACATATACATATGTTCCCATATCTCTTCCCTCTTTCGTCTCCCTCCCTCCCACCCTCCCTATCCCACCCCTCCAGGCTGTCACAAAGCACCGAGCTGATCTCCCTGTGCTATGCGGCTGCTTCCCGTTAGCTATCTATTTTACATTTGGTAGTGTATATATGTCCGTGCCACTCTCTTACTTTGTCCCAGCTTGCCCTCTTTTGTTTTAGCTTTTCTCCTGAGCCCCATAGGACAGGATGTATTTGTGTGTCTCTCCGGGACAGCCAGAGACACCTGCAAGTGGCCTTGGCTCCGCCCATGGATGCCTCTCTTCTCAGGTTTAAAGACAGGGTGCTGCAACCCTTCCCATCCTCAGTCCTCATTATGCCTCTAGTCACCCTCCAGGTCATCGATAAAAATAGGTAAGATTTAATAACTGCAGTTCTACAAAACTGATGTCTGTGCGCTCTTACCGTGAGCCAGCCCCTCTTCTCGCACTGTGCATGTCACCCCTCATGTCACCCTCACAGCATTCCCATGACCAAGGTTTGACGTCATTCCCATGTCCCAGATCTGTGCTTTAACAGTGGTGCTGTATCACCGGCTGCCTCTTTTGTGGTACTCATTATTCTCTGAACTTTTCTACTAAACCATTCCAACATGTAAAAAAAATAAATAACTATTTAAGAAGCTGGACTGTCATATCCTTCCTTGTTCCTGGCCTCCCTGAGCACAGAGGATGGCATCTATTCAGCTGTGACTCCCAGGTACTGAATGCTTCCCTGTGCTGGCCCTATACTAAGCCCTCTACAAAGATCTCCTCTAGTCCTCCTAACTGCCCCCAACTCCAAGAGGCCAGTTTAGTTATCTCTGTTTTCCAGCTGAGAGCAATGTAACTCAGAGACGCAAAGGGACTTGTCCAAGGTCACACAGCTAGGCAGCGCCTGGCGTCAACAACTGACTCTAGAGCCCTTGTTCTGAACTCCTGAGCAGGGGGAGTCCTCTGAGTCTGACTTCTGTAAGGGGAAAACAGAGGAGCAAGAACAAACTTGTCCTCGGTTCTGGTGGCCAGAAACCAGGAACCCAAAGCTCTATGTCACCTTCAGGCTGTTTTGAGGATGGATGGGCTGAGCTCCTGTGCTGGCTGCAGCCTGGGTGGCTGTTCTGCCCTGAATTATGGCCTCTGTGGTTAAAGGGCTCTGGCTTTGATTTGCCAACCCAGATGCTTTGTGTCACTTAGGGCCACCTTTACCAGGACTCTGACAGTCTCCACAGTGGGGGTGGGGTGGGGGGGAGGGACTTGATCATCACTGTCCCTTCTTCTCAATGGTTAGACCAATGCCTCCAGTCACTGCTGCCCCCATCCCTGGCCCTACTGGAGCAGCATCAGAGGGGTAGCTTGTGCATGTAATTCAATAGCCAATCATGGAGGACACCTAGTTTGAGGCCTTGC